>NC_092804.1:0-12500 GCF_040954645.1 Diabrotica undecimpunctata | reverse complement strand
AAGGAGCGCTGACCGTGTTCAGCGCTCCTTGAAGGAGGAAAAGAAGAGGGAGGCTATGCCAGCCGCTGAGTCGACATTCCCCCAAGAATAAGTGCTAGGCTGCACCGTCAGTACACAGACGGCAGCGGTGCAATGTGGGCCCTCGGTCGGCGTCCAGGTTGCCTGGACACAGAACGGGAGGCCAAAGAGAGGGCTGCCTGCATTCGTGAACGAATGCTGGCAGCAGTTACCGGCACGGCGGAGGAGGTCATGGACCTCATCTCCGAAGACTGGCCCGAAGAGCTCTTCACGGGTGTCGAGGGGGAGCGATGTCGGGCTCTATGATTCACCCGGGGACGTAGCGGTCCTTATTACTAAGGACGCTGCCGACGCGGAGGTGGTGGCGAGGCTAAGGGAGAAATACCCAGATCTGCCTGGTGCCGCCGCTCCCGCTCGCGAAGGGGGAGCCGTGGGGTCGGTCATCGCCAGGTTCGACGCCGTCGAAGAGGACGGTAGACGGGAGTGCGCCGAGAGGTGGGCCCACAAGCTCATCCCTCGGAAAGCGATGAACCTGCGGCAGTCAGGTTTTTGAAAGTTGTTTCAATGCTTGTCTGCCGCATGGAGAAACATGGGCGCAAGAACGTGGGGCTGCATGCTCCGGCAGTTCTTGGTGCAGAGGTCACCAGGAAGCTGGTGGAGTGTGCGGCCCTGGGCAAAGACGTGACAGTTACTGTCCACGGCAACAGTGGGAAGACGGCCACGGAGGGACCGCTTCGGTCCACAAAGGGGATTGTCCTCATACACAAGGAGCAGGGTAGGTCATATGCCGATCTGCTTAAGGGGCTGACGAATGACTTAAATGGTAAGACTGAATGTGTGGTCACTCGTGTGAGGAGAACGAGAGAGGAAGGAGTCGTCCTCGAAGTAGAGGGCGGCAGAGAGATGGCTGAGAAGGTCAGGAAAGCCATCTCCACCGGCGGCTCTGGCGCGGTCAAATCGGCCGTCGCGAGGGGCGGCAGCCGGATGAGGGAGGTTCTCCTGACCGGTCTGAATCAGATCACCACGCCGGAGGACGTGGTGAAGAGCGTAAATGAATTTGCAGGTAACAGTGTTGCCTGCGAATTAAGAGGGCTTCGGCTTTCACGTGGGGGCGGCCTTCGTCACCGTGGAAGTTGAAGAGAGAGTGGCCACACGGCTGATTGAGTGTGGCAAGCTCCGGGTGGGTTTTGTTACCTGCCGAGCTAGAGAGAAAGTACAGCTCGATCGGTGCTACAGATGCCAAGCATTTGGGCATCGAAAGAGCGAATGCAAGATGGACGCGAGAAAGGGTTGTAGGAGATGCGGCAAAGATGGCCATGTCTCCTACGATTGCAAAGAAAAAGAAAAATTCTGTGTGACGTGTATGCGGGGGCCACTCGAGCGACAGTCGAGCGTGTCCAGTGTTTAGACGTCTGGTGGATGAGGGCTAGGGGTACGTCCGTTGGGGCGGCCCGGAGACCAGCGTGACTCTCTGTTCGAGATGGCGACCACACGTCTTCCCCGACTGAGGGTCCTCCAAACCAACGTGGGCACGGCGAGATTGGCACACGATCTCGCTGTGGCTTCGCTGCGACAGGTGAATACGACGTCCTTGTCGCGGCAGAGCCGAATCCCACGTTGGTGAGGAGCCGAGGCTGGTTCGTTGATAGCCTGGGCGGTGTCAGTGTGTTTATCCGGAACCGTCAATTGAGAGTACATGGTATCGAATCCCACTGGGTTTCGTGAATATAGGTTTGAGACTTGAGTCTCCTTTGTTGCTATATCTCGCCGAATATAACAACAGAGGAATATGGAAGAAGGCTGGATGAGATAGTCGGCGTGATTATTGGTGAGAGGCCGAGAGAGGTGTTAGTGATAGGGGACCTAAACGCGAAATCGGCGGCGTGGGGATCCCCGGTCACTGATGACCGAGGGCAAATGTGGATGGACTGCCTGGGGGCCCTGGATCTGGTAGTATTAAATACTGGCCAGGAGCCCACGTTTGTGAGAGGCGGTTCTGGTACGCACATTGACGTCTCCTGTGGCTCCCACGAGGTAGCTCGGCACGTAAGTGACTGGGCGGTCTTAGCGGAGTACACTGGCACCAATCATAGGTACATCGCCTTCACGGTGGACGGCACTCCTGATAAGGATATGTCTACCCGGCGGGGGGGATGCAGGTATGATTGGAGCGTGTATAAGGGTGTTACGCAATGGGAAATAGCGATGCTCGAGCCCTACCACCATCAGTGGAGGGACTCGAGCGTGTGGTGAAAGCCGGCTTGAGAGAGAGCAGGTACAGTACCTTGGGTGCTGACCGTCGTGTGCCTTATTGGTGGAATGACTGCATTGCCCGAAATGAGGAAAGAATGCCTGGCCCTGCGTCGCAGAATGACCAGAGCAAGAGTGAGAGAGAGCGAACGAGTGTATCTGGAGTTGCTTGCCGAACACCGAGCTCGAAAGAGGGCAATGAAGGATCTTATCCGAAGGGAGAAGAAGAGATGCTGGAGGGATCTGGAGGACAAACTAAACGACGACCTCTATGGAGATGGGTACAAAATCGTCATGAAGCACTTCGATGCCTACCCTCTCTACACTATGCCACTCGCGGACAAGATGGCTCTGGTAACAGAGCTGTTTCCGTCCGGCGGCTGGCATGGGGTGGAGTGGGTGGCCGAAGATGCGGGACGGATTGTTCCCTTCTCCCTTGAGGAACTCGCTGTTGCCAGTGGGGCCCTTAAGGCCGGAAAGGCTCCCGGGCCAGATGCGATACCGCCTGAGGCGGTCAAGCACCTGGAACGATTGGAGCCTGACTGGCTTTTGGGCCACATGAACGCATTGCTTGTCCGCCAGATTTTTCCGGCTTCCTGGAAGCTCTCAAAGCTGGTGTTGATTCCCAAAACCGGGGGGAAACACCGGCCGATTTGCCTTCTTTCGTGCCTCGGAAAGTTGTACGAGAGATTGCTGAGAGCAAGAATCGAAGAGGTGATAGAGAGGTCTGGAGGGTTGTCCCTAGACCAGTATGGCTTCGTCGCGGGTAAAAGTACGACTGAGTGTGTGCTGGCGGTGTTTCGGGCCTTGGAGGGTAGCGGCAGCAAGTGGGCTGCTTTGCTTCTCTTCGACGTCAGGAACGCCTTCAACAGCATAAAGTGGTCCCACGTGATGAGCTCCTTGAGCGGACGGAATTGTCCAAAATATCTGAGGAATATCGTCGCTGACTACCTGTCGGAGCGAAAGCTCGTGGTCGAGGGTCCAGTTGTAACCGACGTTACGGCCGGGGTCCCCCAGGGGTCTGTCCTTGGTCCGACGCTGTGGAATCTGGCATATGACGGGGTCATGCGCCGCGAATATGGTGAGGGGTGTACCCCTTTCGCATTCGCGGATGACCTCGCTGTGTTGGTCACGGCCCGGGACAAGGACGAACTCCTGCATAGGGGATATATGGCCTCAAACGTCGTGGGCGACTGGATGGGCGACCATGACCTGGAACTTGCGACGGGGAAGACCGAGGCGATCGTCCTCAGAGGCCCTAGGGACAGGACGGGAGTGGTCTTTCGCTGCGCCGGGGTTGATGTGGTCCCCAAAGCCTCTGTCAGGTATTTGGGGGTGAATATCCACTCCAACGGACGGTGGGGGGAGCACGTCCGTGTGGTCGCACACAAGGCCGCTCAGAGAGTGGCTGCGCTGAGCCGGTTGATGCCCAACATCGGTGGTCCTAAACCCGAAAGGAGGAGGGTACTACATGGTGTTGTGCATTCGACCGTCCTCTATGCAGCCCCAGTCTGGTATAGGGCGATGGAAACATCGTCCTACCGAGAGTGCTTGATACGCGTGGATAGGACTAGCCTGCTACGTGTAGCATGTGCCTATAGGACTGTGTCTGCGGCGGCCCTGTGGGCGATCACGGGATGTGTTCCCCTGCACCTGATGGTACTAGAGAGGGAGCGGCTACATCGGAGTCGCCCTGACGAGGCCGAAGAGCGAGCCCACACGTTGCTCATGTGGCAGCGGGAGTGGGATGCAACGGTGGATGTTGCACAGTGGACGAAGTCCCTGATACCGAACCTTAGCAGGTGGCTGACCTGTAAGCACCGGCGTCTAGATTATTATCTGACGCAGGTGCTTACGGGACACGGTTGCTTCCGCAGCTACCTGCACAGGTTCGGGAGAGCAGCCTCTGAGGCCTGCCCTTACGGGGATGGCTCGGACAGTGTGTCGCATACGCTGTTGGATTGCGTCCGTTTCACGCGGGAACGTAATCGCCTGGAACTGGAGCTGGGTCATCGCCTCGAGTCCGTGACCAGTCTTGTGGACATTATGCTCTCGGACTCGAGGCGATGGAACAGCATTCACGGTTTCGTCAGGGCGATTCTGCGGAAAAAAGAAGAAGAGGAGAGATTGCCCCCCGGGGGGGGATGAGCGTCGGCGAAAAAGTTATATATATGTATCTGTTTTATCTTGTTCTTATATTTTGTTTACTTTTGTTATTTTATTTATACACATAGTTTTAGGAATTTTTATTCATTTTATCTTTACACACATCTCTTTTATTTATTTATTTACTTATTTTATTACTTTTACCTTTTACTTTAATTTTTTACCCAATATATTATACAATAATTTTATTCTATTTATTTATTTATACATTTTATTTCTTTATATTATATATTTACACCTACAGATATATGTTGTGCTGTACGAATATGTATGTGTGTTGTATATGTATGTTGTATATGTGCGTGTTGTATATGTAACCTAAGAGGGGTATTGCCCAGTTAAATCTGGGCATATACCCAGAGAGTTTGAAAGAGGAATTACTTCGAGCGTGCGTGGTCTTTTCCAGAACGTCGAGTGATCCCTCCATAGTAAAGACAGGTGATATGTACCCGTCAGGGGTACACCTTATTGATACCTTGCAGACTGTGTGTTAGAGTGAGTAATTTTCTGCATAGAGGTGACATAAGTCTGGGAGGCGCCAAAGAGAGAAAAGTCCCAACAGGGTGGTCCCATTTGGCGTTCTCTGGAGAATATGGGGTGGTGGTTTTAGCTGGTAACGAGCCTGTCATTGGACCCTGTGGCTCGAGTCCCGCACTGTTCTGCGGAGCCTTCAGCTCTGCAGTTCGGACATAAAGTCTTTCCACCACTTTGAGCAAGCAAAAAAAAAAAAAAAAAAAAAAAAAAAAAAAAGGTTAGGTTAGGTTAGGTTAGGTTAGGTTAGGTTAGGTTAGGTTAGGTTAGGTTAGGTTAGGTTAGGTTAGGTTAGGTTAGGTTAGGTTAGGTTAGGTTAGGTTAGGTTAGGTTAGGTTAGGTTAGGTTAGGTTAGGTTAGGTTAGGTTAGGTTAGGTTAGGTTAGGTTAGGTTAGGTTAGGTTAGGTTAGGTTAGGTTAGGTTAGGTTAGGTTAGGTTAGGTTAGGTTAGGTTAGGTTAGGTTAGGTTAGGTTAGGTTAGGTTAGGTTAGGTTAGGTTAGGTTAGGTTAGGTTAGGTTAGGTTAGGTTAGGTTAGGTTAGGTTAGGTTAGGTTAGGTTAGGTTAGGTTAGGTTAGGTTAGGTTAGGTTAGGTTAGGTTAGGTTAGGTTAGGTTAGGTTAGGTTAGGTTAGGTTAGGTTAGGTTAGGTTAGGTTAGGTTAGGTTAGGTTAGGTTAGGTTAGGTTAGGTTAGGTTAGGTTAGGTTAGGTTAGGTTAGGTTAGGTTAGGTTAGGTTAGGTTAGGTTAGGTTAGGTTAGGTTAGGTTAGGTTAGGTTAGGTTAGGTTAGGTTAGGTTAGGTTAGGTTAGGTTAGGTTAGGTTAGGTTAGGTTAGGTTAGGTTAGGTTAGGTTAGGTTAGGTTAGGTTAGGTTAGGTTAGGTTAGGTTAGGTTAGGTTAGGTTAGGTTAGGTTAGGTTAGGTTAGGTTAGGTTAGGTTAGGTTAGGTTAGGTTAGGTTAGGTTAGGTTAGGTTAGGTTAGGTTAGGTTAGGTTAGGTTAGGTTAGGTTAGGTTAGGTTAGGTTAGGTTAGGTTAGGTTAGGTTAGGTTAGGTTAGGTTAGGTTAGGTTAGGTTAGGTTAGGTTAGGTTAGGTTAGGTTAGGTTAGGTTAGGTTAGGTTAGGTTAGGTTAGGTTAGGTTAGGTTAGGTTAGGTTAGGTTAGGTTAGGTTAGGTTAGGTTAGGTTAGGTTAGGTTAGGTTAGGTTAGGTTAGGTTAGGTTAGGTTAGGTTAGGTTAGGTTAGGTTAGGTTAGGTTAGGTTAGGTTAGGTTAGGTTAGGTTAGGTTAGGTTAGGTTAGGTTAGGTTAGGTTAGGTTAGGTTAGGTTAGGTTAGGTTAGGTTAGGTTAGGTTAGGTTAGGTTAGGTTAGGTTAGGTTAGGTTAGGTTAGGTTAGGTTAGGTTAGGTTAGGTTAGGTTAGGTTAGGTTAGGTTAGGTTAGGTTAGGTTAGGTTAGGTTAGGTTAGGTTAGGTTAGGTTAGGTTAGGTTAGGTTAGGTTAGGTTAGGTTAGGTTAGGTTAGGTTAGGTTAGGTTAGGTTAGGTTAGGTTAGGTTAGGTTAGGTTAGGTTAGGTTAGGTTAGGTTAGGTTAGGTTAGGTTAGGTTAGGTTAGGTTAGGTTAGGTTAGGTTAGGTTAGGTTAGGTTAGGTTAGGTTAGGTTAGGTTAGGTTAGGTTAGGTTAGGTTAGGTTAGGTTAGGTTAGGTTAGGTTAGGTTAGGTTAGGTTAGGTTAGGTTAGGTTAGGTTAGGTTAGGTTAGGTTAGGTTAGGTTAGGTTAGGTTAGGTTAGGTTAGGTTAGGTTAGGTTAGGTTAGGTTAGGTTAGGTTAGGTTAGGTTAGGTTAGGTTAGGTTAGGTTAGGTTAGGTTAGGTTAGGTTAGGTTAGGTTAGGTTAGGTTAGGTTAGGTTAGGTTAGGTTAGGTTAGGTTAGGTTAGGTTAGGTTAGGTTAGGTTAGGTTAGGTTAGGTTAGGTTAGGTTAGGTTAGGTTAGGTTAGGTTAGGTTAGGTTAGGTTAGGTTAGGTTAGGTTAGGTTAGGTTAGGTTAGGTTAGGTTAGGTTAGGTTAGGTTAGGTTAGGTTAGGTTAGGTTAGGTTAGGTTAGGTTAGGTTAGGTTAGGTTAGGTTAGGTTAGGTTAGGTTAGGTTAGGTTAGGTTAGGTTAGGTTAGGTTAGGTTAGGTTAGGTTAGGTTAGGTTAGGTTAGGTTAGGTTAGGTTAGGTTAGGTTAGGTTAGGTTAGGTTAGGTTAGGTTAGGTTAGGTTAGGTTAGGTTAGGTTAGGTTAGGTTAGGTTAGGTTAGGTTAGGTTAGGTTAGGTTAGGTTAGGTTAGGTTAGGTTAGGTTAGGTTAGGTTAGGTTAGGTTAGGTTAGGTTAGGTTAGGTTAGGTTAGGTTAGGTTAGGTTAGGTTAGGTTAGGTTAGGTTAGGTTAGGTTAGGTTAGGTTAGGTTAGGTTAGGTTAGGTTAGGTTAGGTTAGGTTAGGTTAGGTTAGGTTAGGTTAGGTTAGGTTAGGTTAGGTTAGGTTAGGTTAGGTTAGGTTAGGTTAGGTTAGGTTAGGTTAGGTTAGGTTAGGTTAGGTTAGGTTAGGTTAGGTTAGGTTAGGTTAGGTTAGGTTAGGTTAGGTTAGGTTAGGTTAGGTTAGGTTAGGTTAGGTTAGGTTAGGTTAGGTTAGGTTAGGTTAGGTTAGGTTAGGTTAGGTTAGGTTAGGTTAGGTTAGGTTAGGTTAGGTTAGGTTAGGTTAGGTTAGGTTAGGTTAGGTTAGGTTAGGTTAGGTTAGGTTAGGTTAGGTTAGGTTAGGTTAGGTTAGGTTAGGTTAGGTTAGGTTAGGTTAGGTTAGGTTAGGTTAGGTTAGGTTAGGTTAGGTTAGGTTAGGTTAGGTTAGGTTAGGTTAGGTTAGGTTAGGTTAGGTTAGGTTAGGTTAGGTTAGGTTAGGTTAGGTTAGGTTAGGTTAGGTTAGGTTAGGTTAGGTTAGGTTAGGTTAGGTTAGGTTAGGTTAGGTTAGGTTAGGTTAGGTTAGGTTAGGTTAGGTTAGGTTAGGTTAGGTTAGGTTAGGTTAGGTTAGGTTAGGTTAGGTTAGGTTAGGTTAGGTTAGGTTAGGTTAGGTTAGGTTAGGTTAGGTTAGGTTAGGTTAGGTTAGGTTAGGTTAGGTTAGGTTAGGTTAGGTTAGGTTAGGTTAGGTTAGGTTAGGTTAGGTTAGGTTAGGTTAGGTTAGGTTAGGTTAGGTTAGGTTAGGTTAGGTTAGGTTAGGTTAGGTTAGGTTAGGTTAGGTTAGGTTAGGTTAGGTTAGGTTAGGTTAGGTTAGGTTAGGTTAGGTTAGGTTAGGTTAGGTTAGGTTAGGTTAGGTTAGGTTAGGTTAGGTTAGGTTAGGTTAGGTTAGGTTAGGTTAGGTTAGGTTAGGTTAGGTTAGGTTAGGTTAGGTTAGGTTAGGTTAGGTTAGGTTAGGTTAGGTTAGGTTAGGTTAGGTTAGGTTAGGTTAGGTTAGGTTAGGTTAGGTTAGGTTAGGTTAGGTTAGGTTAGGTTAGGTTAGGTTAGGTTAGGTTAGGTTAGGTTAGGTTAGGTTAGGTTAGGTTAGGTTAGGTTAGGTTAGGTTAGGTTAGGTTAGGTTAGGTTAGGTTAGGTTAGGTTAGGTTAGGTTAGGTTAGGTTAGGTTAGGTTAGGTTAGGTTAGGTTAGGTTAGGTTAGGTTAGGTTAGGTTAGGTTAGGTTAGGTTAGGTTAGGTTAGGTTAGGTTAGGTTAGGTTAGGTTAGGTTAGGTTAGGTTAGGTTAGGTTAGGTTAGGTTAGGTTAGGTTAGGTTAGGTTAGGTTAGGTTAGGTTAGGTTAGGTTAGGTTAGGTTAGGTTAGGTTAGGTTAGGTTAGGTTAGGTTAGGTTAGGTTAGGTTAGGTTAGGTTAGGTTAGGTTAGGTTAGGTTAGGTTAGGTTAGGTTAGGTTAGGTTAGGTTAGGTTAGGTTAGGTTAGGTTAGGTTAGGTTAGGTTAGGTTAGGTTAGGTTAGGTTAGGTTAGGTTAGGTTAGGTTAGGTTAGGTTAGGTTAGGTTAGGTTAGGTTAGGTTAGGTTAGGTTAGGTTAGGTTAGGTTAGGTTAGGTTAGGTTAGGTTAGGTTAGGTTAGGTTAGGTTAGGTTAGGTTAGGTTAGGTTAGGTTAGGTTAGGTTAGGTTAGGTTAGGTTAGGTTAGGTTAGGTTAGGTTAGGTTAGGTTAGGTTAGGTTAGGTTAGGTTAGGTTAGGTTAGGTTAGGTTAGGTTAGGTTAGGTTAGGTTAGGTTAGGTTAGGTTAGGTTAGGTTAGGTTAGGTTAGGTTAGGTTAGGTTAGGTTAGGTTAGGTTAGGTTAGGTTAGGTTAGGTTAGGTTAGGTTAGGTTAGGTTAGGTTAGGTTAGGTTAGGTTAGGTTAGGTTAGGTTAGGTTAGGTTAGGTTAGGTTAGGTTAGGTTAGGTTAGGTTAGGTTAGGTTAGGTTAGGTTAGGTTAGGTTAGGTTAGGTTAGGTTAGGTTAGGTTAGGTTAGGTTAGGTTAGGTTAGGTTAGGTTAGGTTAGGTTAGGTTAGGTTAGGTTAGGTTAGGTTAGGTTAGGTTAGGTTAGGTTAGGTTAGGTTAGGTTAGGTTAGGTTAGGTTAGGTTAGGTTAGGTTAGGTTAGGTTAGGTTAGGTTAGGTTAGGTTAGGTTAGGTTAGGTTAGGTTAGGTTAGGTTAGGTTAGGTTAGGTTAGGTTAGGTTAGGTTAGGTTAGGTTAGGTTAGGTTAGGTTAGGTTAGGTTAGGTTAGGTTAGGTTAGGTTAGGTTAGGTTAGGTTAGGTTAGGTTAGGTTAGGTTAGGTTAGGTTAGGTTAGGTTAGGTTAGGTTAGGTTAGGTTAGGTTAGGTTAGGTTAGGTTAGGTTAGGTTAGGTTAGGTTAGGTTAGGTTAGGTTAGGTTAGGTTAGGTTAGGTTAGGTTAGGTTAGGTTAGGTTAGGTTAGGTTAGGTTAGGTTAGGTTAGGTTAGGTTAGGTTAGGTTAGGTTAGGTTAGGTTAGGTTAGGTTAGGTTAGGTTAGGTTAGGTTAGGTTAGGTTAGGTTAGGTTAGGTTAGGTTAGGTTAGGTTAGGTTAGGTTAGGTTAGGTTAGGTTAGGTTAGGTTAGGTTAGGTTAGGTTAGGTTAGGTTAGGTTAGGTTAGGTTAGGTTAGGTTAGGTTAGGTTAGGTTAGGTTAGGTTAGGTTAGGTTAGGTTAGGTTAGGTTAGGTTAGGTTAGGTTAGGTTAGGTTAGGTTAGGTTAGGTTAGGTTAGGTTAGGTTAGGTTAGGTTAGGTTAGGTTAGGTTAGGTTAGGTTAGGTTAGGTTAGGTTAGGTTAGGTTAGGTTAGGTTAGGTTAGGTTAGGTTAGGTTAGGTTAGGTTAGGTTAGGTTAGGTTAGGTTAGGTTAGGTTAGGTTAGGTTAGGTTAGGTTAGGTTAGGTTAGGTTAGGTTAGGTTAGGTTAGGTTAGGTTAGGTTAGGTTAGGTTAGGTTAGGTTAGGTTAGGTTAGGTTAGGTTAGGTTAGGTTAGGTTAGGTTAGGTTAGGTTAGGTTAGGTTAGGTTAGGTTAGGTTAGGTTAGGTTAGGTTAGGTTAGGTTAGGTTAGGTTAGGTTAGGTTAGGTTAGGTTAGGTTAGGTTAGGTTAGGTTAGGTTAGGTTAGGTTAGGTTAGGTTAGGTTAGGTTAGGTTAGGTTAGGTTAGGTTAGGTTAGGTTAGGTTAGGTTAGGTTAGGTTAGGTTAGGTTAGGTTAGGTTAGGTTAGGTTAGGTTAGGTTAGGTTAGGTTAGGTTAGGTTAGGTTAGGTTAGGTTAGGTTAGGTTAGGTTAGGTTAGGTTAGGTTAGGTTAGGTTAGGTTAGGTTAGGTTAGGTTAGGTTAGGTTAGGTTAGGTTAGGTTAGGTTAGGTTAGGTTAGGTTAGGTTAGGTTAGGTTAGGTTAGGTTAGGTTAGGTTAGGTTAGGTTAGGTTAGGTTAGGTTAGGTTAGGTTAGGTTAGGTTAGGTTAGGTTAGGTTAGGTTAGGTTAGGTTAGGTTAGGTTAGGTTAGGTTAGGTTAGGTTAGGTTAGGTTAGGTTAGGTTAGGTTAGGTTAGGTTAGGTTAGGTTAGGTTAGGTTAGGTTAGGTTAGGTTAGGTTAGGTTAGGTTAGGTTAGGTTAGGTTAGGTTAGGTTAGGTTAGGTTAGGTTAGGTTAGGTTAGGTTAGGTTAGGTTAGGTTAGGTTAGGTTAGGTTAGGTTAGGTTAGGTTAGGTTAGGTTAGGTTAGGTTAGGTTAGGTTAGGTTAGGTTAGGTTAGGTTAGGTTAGGTTAGGTTAGGTTAGGTTAGGTTAGGTTAGGTTAGGTTAGGTTAGGTTAGGTTAGGTTAGGTTAGGTTAGGTTAGGTTAGGTTAGGTTAGGTTAGGTTAGGTTAGGTTAGGTTAGGTTAGGTTAGGTTAGGTTAGGTTAGGTTAGGTTAGGTTAGGTTAGGTTAGGTTAGGTTAGGTTAGGTTAGGTTAGGTTAGGTTAGGTTAGGTTAGGTTAGGTTAGGTTAGGTTAGGTTAGGTTAGGTTAGGTTAGGTTAGGTTAGGTTAGGTTAGGTTAGGTTAGGTTAGGTTAGGTTAGGTTAGGTTAGGTTAGGTTAGGTTAGGTTAGGTTAGGTTAGGTTAGGTTAGGTTAGGTTAGGTTAGGTTAGGTTAGGTTAGGTTAGGTTAGGTTAGGTTAGGTTAGGTTAGGTTAGGTTAGGTTAGGTTAGGTTAGGTTAGGTTAGGTTAGGTTAGGTTAGGTTAGGTTAGGTTAGGTTAGGTTAGGTTAGGTTAGGTTAGGTTAGGTTAGGTTAGGTTAGGTTAGGTTAGGTTAGGTTAGGTTAGGTTAGGTTAGGTTAGGTTAGGTTAGGTTAGGTTAGGTTAGGTTAGGTTAGGTTAGGTTAGGTTAGGTTAGGTTAGGTTAGGTTAGGTTAGGTTAGGTTAGGTTAGGTTAGGTTAGGTTAGGTTAGGTTAGGTTAGGTTAGGTTAGGTTAGGTTAGGTTAGGTTAGGTTAGGTTAGGTTAGGTTAGGTTAGGTTAGGTTAGGTTAGGTTAGGTTAGGTTAGGTTAGGTTAGGTTAGGTTAGGTTAGGTTAGGTTAGGTTAGGTTAGGTTAGGTTAGGTTAGGTTAGGTTAGGTTAGGTTAGGTTAGGTTAGGTTAGGTTAGGTTAGGTTAGGTTAGGTTAGGTTAGGTTAGGTTAGGTTAGGTTAGGTTAGGTTAGGTTAGGTTAGGTTAGGTTAGGTTAGGTTAGGTTAGGTTAGGTTAGGTTAGGTTAGGTTAGGTTAGGTTAGGTTAGGTTAGGTTAGGTTAGGTTAGGTTAGGTTAGGTTAGGTTAGGTTAGGTTAGGTTAGGTTAGGTTAGGTTAGGTTAGGTTAGGTTAGGTTAGGTTAGGTTAGGTTAGGTTAGGTTAGGTTAGGTTAGGTTAGGTTAGGTTAGGTTAGGTTAGGTTAGGTTAGGTTAGGTTAGGTTAGGTTAGGTTAGGTTAGGTTAGGTTAGGTTAGGTTAGGTTAGGTTAGGTTAGGTTAGGTTAGGTTAGGTTAGGTTAGGTTAGGTTAGGTTAGGTTAGGTTAGGTTAGGTTAGGTTAGGTTAGGTTAG
>NC_092803.1:206541702-206636457 GCF_040954645.1 Diabrotica undecimpunctata | reverse complement strand
TTGAAGAGATGATTAGATGTTTTTTATATCAGATATTTACAAGCAGATTCAAATATAAAAGTCAAACAAATACAAACATTAATAATAGCAGTACCGCACGGATTAATCACAAAATTTGTATGGCCACCAAGTGCTATTTTGAAGAGAGTGTGTTATAGATGAAGGTTTACAAAACAATAATACAGCCAGTTCTAACAAACGGCCATGCACGTGGACTCTAACAAAAAGCAATCAAAACAGTTTACGATATTTTGAGAGGAAGGTACTGAGGAGAATTTATGGAGCGGCGAATGAGGGCGGCGTGTGGAAAAGACGATCTACTTCGCACTGTACAGAACTACCATGAACCAAATATCATGAAACACATTAAAATAGGACGTCTAAGGTGGATACGACATAAGATAAAAGTAGATTAATGTTTATATTGTTAAATTATGTAATGAAAAATTTGTTAATTTTTATGTGTCAAGAGGAAACATATTTTGTACGATTATGGCAACACTGGCTATAATTACTTTCGGCAGACTTATGGAAATATTATCATCACTGTCGTGGCAGTATCTTTGAGAAATATACATATTTTAAATGGAAAATACATAAAAATTAACATTGAACATAATCAAATGCATTGGACATTAATGACTAATTGCAGAAGAATCCATTTACATAAATAGCAGGTTCGTAGACCTCCTAGCCTTTTATTATACTAAACTATAACAATTTTCAATTGAAGGTGACTTACGTACAAATTGAACTGAGAGCTAACGGCATCAATGTTAAATGTCAGAAGTAAATTCTTACCGGGATCATTTTCATTGTGTATGCTTCTCCAATGTGGATAAGTGAAAAGTAAGATGGTTCCATAAAATTTGCCCCCGTAACAATATACCTTCAGCATCTTCTTCTTCTTCAGTGTCTTATCCGGTCTGGATGTTGGCGATCATCAAGGCTATCATGGTTTTGTTGACTGCTCTGCGAAACAGCTCCGCGGAGGTCATCCCAAACCATTGTCCGAGGTTTTTTAACCACGAGATACGACGGCGTCGTATTTTCTCATGCGCTGTAGGACGTCAACGTTGGTGACATGGTCCACATACGATATTTTTAGTATCCTCCTGTAGATTCACATCTCGAAGGCTTCAATCCGCTTTTCTGTGGCTTGCGTCGGTGTCCAGGCTTCAACTCCATATAGTAACACTGGAAGAATGTAGCACCTCACTATCCGCATCTTGGTTCCCAAACTGAGATCACTGCAGCACAGCAAGGATCTCAACTTGATAAAGTTTGGGTTGAGGGTAGTTCCGAGGTAAGTGAATCTGTCGACTCTCTGGATCTCTTCGCTACCTGTCATTAGTGCCCCGGGATCTAATTTGCATGGCTGACAACCAAATGAATTTAGTTTTCTTAATATTAAGGTCTAGTCCGTATGTTACGCTCACAGTTCTTACTCGGTCTAGTAAGGCTTGTAGATCATTTAGGCTGGTAGCTAGTAATACAGTGTCATCGGCGTAGCGGATATTATTGACGTATTCACCGTTCACTCGGATTCCCATTTCTAGGTTTGGGAGGGCTTCAGTAAAAATTTCCTCAGATTATATATTGAAAGTAGTCGGCGAGAGCACACAGCCTTGCCTTACTACTCGCATGATCTTCACTTTGTCGGTCAGCTGGTCTTCGACCTTGACTTGAGCGCGCTGGTTCTAGTATAAATTTATGATGAACCGAATGTCCTTCTCATCCAATCCTACTCTTTGTAGGGCGGCGAACATCTTCTGGTGCTGACAACGGCCAAATGCCTTGGCGTAGTCAATAAAACAAATATAGACATCACAACTGACATCGCGGCATCTCTGAAGTAGGACTTGTAAGGTGAAAAGTGCTTCACGTGTACCCATGGAATTGCGGAATCCAAATTGCATTTCACCGACATTTTAAGAAAAATCTTAAGTGCATGACTCATAAGGCTGATAGTTCGGAAATCTTCGCATGTTTTCGCAGATCGTTTTTTTGGTAGTGTTACAAATATTGACAATAGCCATTCCTCTGGGATATTATCTGAATCGTATATGGCGTTACAGTTCAGTTAACTTCTTTGTGCTCACTTCACTCATCACCTCAATAAGTTCAACGGGTATTTCGTCCGGACCTGTAGCCTTACCATTCTTAGACTGTTTTAAAGCTGCTTTCACCTCGCTTTCTAGTATTGACGGTCCTGTCATTCAATTTATTTCTGGAAGGTTACCTCGGTTGTCCAAGAAAAGTTCTTCGATGTACATTTTTCAGGTCATCAACTTGTCCTTAACTGTCGTCGCCAGGTTCCCGTCTTTGTTTATGATGAGGTGTGTGTTTCTCCTCTTGTCACCTAACAGTGGCTTCTCGAATCTTTCGGTGGATATTTATATGATCGTGTTTCACTTGGAGCTCTTCGATTAGTTTACATTTTTCTTGCATCCATGTCTACTTGGCTCTTCGTATTTCTTTTTTAACTGTTTGGTTTATTTCTTGGTATTTCTTCGCGTCCCTGTTTTTCATTATTCTTTTTTGGCCATCATCTGCAGAATGTCATCAGTCATCCATTCTTTATTTTTTACTCTTGTTTTCATTCCCAGATGTTCTTTTCCCGCATTTAGCATGACGTCTTTGATATAACTCCATTTTTGTTCTTTCTCCTTAATAACCGTGCGATTCACGAGCGAATAGTTGAACAAGTCCGTTGAATACTTTGAAATATCGGCAAACATATTAACACTTCGCCGGTCTATATATTTACGTCCTTGGAAAGAGTGGGAATGGGAGAAATAGTTTATTTGTTCGGTTTCTTCATCATAAAGCGTACATATTTGCATAGACTTGGTGTGTTTTGATTCTTGTAAATGTTTGTATTATATTTATTAAATAGACTTTATTATGTTTATTAACTTTAAAATAGTTTTTGAGGTAAGTAAACAACAGACAAATAGCAGAATAATACGATTGATATTTATTCTTTTTATACCATTACGATGGATGTCATAGCGAGTCCAAGTAATGTACAAAGAAAGCGGAAGTTTATGTCGGTAGAAGAAAAGCGTTTCATTCTTTCTTTTTTGAGAATAAAGCGCCAACCTTCGAATCCATTACAACAAAGGTAATGTAGAATGATCACATTCCAAAAATAAACAAAGCGACGTTAAGGATAATAATAAAAAAAGGTAACAATAAAACACTGAAAACTTTGTTTTCAAACTTCCACAAAATTTATTTTAATTTCTTATCACTACAGCTGTTTCGGCTGATTGCCTTTCTCAAGTGATCTGTTTTTGGTATGGGTTTACACTTTATAGTCTCTAATGGAATAGGTTGAGGAGGGGAGAACTGTTTGTCTCAAGCTGGTCATTCAGAATTATATCTGTGTTTTTTAATTTGTTGATTTCC
This sequence comes from Diabrotica undecimpunctata, assembly GCF_040954645.1. NCBI lineage: Eukaryota > Metazoa > Arthropoda > Insecta > Coleoptera > Chrysomelidae > Diabrotica > Diabrotica undecimpunctata. Next base: position 206,633,043 of record NC_092803.1, on the reverse strand, counting down.
ATAGATTCTAACAAAGATAGCTTAAGGCCTTTATTTTGAATGTGGAGAATTTTAAATTTGTCATTAAAAGAATGATTATGATCTAGAAGGTGAAGTGAAGTGAAATGACGAATTTAAAATTCTCCACATTCAAAATAAAGGCCTTAAGCTATCTTTGTTAGAATCTATGGAAATCAACAAATTAAAAAACACAGATATAATTCTGAATGACCAGCTTGAGACAAACAGTTCTCCCCTCCTCAACCTATTCCATTAGAGACTATAAAGTGTAAACCCATACCAAAAACAGATCACTTGAGAAAGGCAATCAGCCGAAACAGCTGTAGTGTTAAGATGTTATAATAAATTTTGTGGAAGTTTGAAAACAAAGTTTTCAGTGTTTTATTGTTACATAAAATGAATTTCCATCAAGTAACGGTCGAAACCATCAATTAAATAAAAAAAGGTTTAAAATTTATATTTACCAAACGATCCCGTAAATCTGCCTTAAAAAGAGATTTAGTTTTATGGCGACGAAGATATCTTCGCTCTATTCGTAATTACTTATGTTTAAATAAATAATAAATAATTAAAATATCGGTTGGTCGCTTTAAGTGCGATGTTGCTAATGAAGCACCTTCAATTGAAAATTGTTATAGTATAGTAATTTTTTATTGTGGAGTTTTTTGGCTAACAATGGACATTTTATCAGTTTATACCTTTCATAAAAATGAATTATTATTGCAAAACGTCAAAAATATTCACCTGTAATGTTTTGTCAAACCAACGATTGGCAGAATTAGCTCTGCTACCGCCACCATGGATGAACTGTTTACCAGCCATTGATCTGCGGCTGTCATTATGTTCGGGCATCGGATTGTCCAGCGCTACCAAAAACAACGACCTTTGAATCTGGTCGACAGATTCTTCATTGACTGGATCTACAATAAACGAGAAATAAAGTTGATGCGTTGAATCTTAGCGCAAACGTTATCATTCATATTTATACGGATTAAATCAGAAAATTTAATTGTAACGTAGGACCATATAAACGTGCAATGGCTGATGCAGGCGTTTAGCTATGATATTACAATGAGTGTGCACGATTTGATTTATTATCTTCAATTAAAATGTGTGTTCGTTCGTTCGACAATGGTGTTGAAACATCTGACCGTGCAGCAGTTACGGGAGCACTTAGAGAAACTAGATGTAGATTACGGTGGTTCTAAAAAGTCTTTAATAACTATTCAAATAAATAATCATAACCAATTGAGAAGACTCAAAAACCTTCAAATTTCAATCGGCAGACAAAGCGATAATGAGAAATCTCGATGAAACATCCAAAAAATCGGCGAAACTTCTCAAATTATCAAAAAAGTTTCTAGATTAAAAAAACGATCAAACAGATTTCAATAATGAATGAAAAAAAGTCGAAAACGTACAGAAAAGTAGACGCTATAGAGAACAAAATCAAAAAATTAGCAATTATGTTAACTAATGTGATTCCATGTTGACTAATGTAGAGGAGGGACGTTGAACTGAGTGGGGGTCCTTCAGTACTTTGTGCAAGACAGACTGGGCGGGGAAGACCCCTGACACGACGCGTCCCAATGGCTGATAGGGAACGCTCCTGTAGATATGCAGGACAGGTATGAATAAGGCTTCGCCAAATAAGTACCCGCGGATCAACTGAGGACATGACACAGGTCAGCAGCTATGTCATTAGTGTGTCATTAGTCATTATTAGACTTCGGCAAATATGCATATTGCATATTTTGCATATTGTGCATATTTTATGCAAATATTTCATATTTTGGCATATTTGTATAAAAGTTTGCATAAAGTGCATAAAAGTTCAGATTTTTATACTGTATTTGAAAATTTTTAAACATACCAATTTATTTCAATTCTTGTATAAAATTTTGTAGTCATTTTAATCAAGAAATGATCTAAGTACGTAATCTCTACAGGTACAAAACATTTACAATTTCAAAGAAGATCAATTTAAGTAGCCCTCAACATTCTTAGAAAGTCTCGGTCACTGAGGCATTCAGTTATTGGATAATCGCTAAGGGTTCGCTCATTTGCATTTTATGATCTAATCCCCAAATCTATCTACAATTTATTGTATCTTAACAGCAGGTAAACGGCTAATAGTTTTGTTCCTAATTTAGGGATTTTCCAAAATCTCCCAGTTTATTGAATTAGGTACCTAAACATTTCTAATTTGATGCTCAGATTTGTAAATCATTTTTGTTTTGATATTCAAAGCGTAAACACTCGTTGTGCGTAACAAAAAGGAAGATTGTGATTTTATAATGCCTAAAACAACCAGTGCTTCAACTTGGATTAAACCTTATAAAGAGCTGTCTATGGATATGGGAAAAATTTACTGTTCAGTCTATGGCAAAATTGTAAGTATCTAATATTTTCTATTAAATATCTAATATTTCATACATACAGGGTGTTTCCAAATGACACTTACAACGTTTGACTGTAGATACTTCTCGAAAAATTGAACAAAACGATATAGTTAATAAGGGGTCAAACTTATTTACTTTTCGAGATACAGGGTGTTAAAATTAAAAAAAATTAAATTCTTTTAGTTAATAACAACAATAACTTTAAAACCAATAAACGTATTTACTTGAAATTTAGTACTCGTAGGTTGTTTTTAAATGAAAAATAGCTTCCTTTAATGAGAAAAAATTGTCCATGGTACAATACAATGGTGTGTATTTAGAAAAATTTTTCACCTTTACTTTTTTTTATGAAGTCAGCTATTCTAAAACACAATTATTTTTATTGTAATTGAATTAACAAAAAAAACTTTTGTTGAATTTTAAAATAAGTTATATGATGTACTAATGGTTAGTAACAAAAACTAATTTGTGGATTAATACTGCATTTAAAACACTTAGCGAGTGTTTTTTTTTCCAAACCAGTTATTTGATTAACCAAAAACACCTTGTATATTTTTATATTTTAAAGGTTGGGTTAAAATAAAGGTTTTTATTTTTATTTATAGATAGCATGTGAGAAGAAATTTCAGATAGACCAACATGTGAGAACTGCTTCACACATTGCAAAAAAAGGAAAAATAGGAGGAAAACATCAAACTTCAATGGCTAAATGTTTCCAATCTACTTCAAAAAAATTAGATGAGCAAGAAACTTTTAATGAAGACTTGTGTCGCGCATTAGTGTCTGCAAACATACCGCTTTCAAAATTAGCAAATGTAAATTTTAGTTCGTTTCTAAAAAAATATTGCAAACTTAATGTTCCAAGTGATCGGTCTCTAAGAAGAAATAATGTGAACGGGCTATACTCGTCGGTGTTAATTAATATTAAGGAAGAAATTGCAGATAATTATTTTTACATATCTGTAGACGAAACCACTGATTCCTCAGGAAAGTATATTGCTCATTTATTGATTGGTGTTCTTAAAAAAGATACCTTACCAAAATCTCATCTTATTTCATGCCAGCAACTTGAGAAAACAAATGCTTTAACAATTTCGCGTTTTATACAAGAAACATTAGCAACTTTTTTTCTTCCGACAACTATTCCTTCTAATAAATTACTGCTTATTTTATCGGATGCTGCTCCTTATATGGTGAAAGCAGGACAAAATTTAAAAATATTTTTCCCAGATTTAATACATGTTACTTGTGTAGCGCATGGATTAAACAGAGTTGCAGAGGAAATACGAAAAAAGTTTCCTCTTGTAAATACCATGATATCCAGTGTCAAAAAAGTATTTCTTAAATCTCCTATAAGAATTCAACTTTATAAAGAAATGCTACCTAACATTCCTCTTCCACCACAACCTATTTTAACGCGATGGGGAACATGGTTAGAAGCAGCTAATTTTTATGCAGATCATTTTGTTAAAATAAAGAACATAATTGATACGTTAACAGATGAAAGTTCCCAATCTCTTTTGGATTCTAAACAAACTTTTCAGAGTAACTTGCTTTAACAAGAACTTTCATTTATAAAATCAAATTTTAGTTTTGTTCAAAAAACAATTACTCATTTAGAATCACCAAAACTGTCATTGTTCGAAAGTACAGCATTAATAAAAGAATTTGCGTCATGTTGTCGGAACGTTAGAGGTAATATTGGAAAAGATATTTTAAAAAAATTTGAAGCTACTATGGAAAAAAATAAAGGTTACCATATTCTTTCTGAAGTAGTCAGTGTTCTAGCTGGAAATATTTCGGAAACAATTAATTTAGAACCAAATGTTTTGGTTAGTTTGAAAAATGCTCCCGTTACATCAGTTGATGTTGAACGAAGTTTTTCCATATATAAATATATGTACTCAGACAGAAGCCACAAGTTTTTGTTAGAAAATTTTGAACACCACTTGGTCATTTATTGTTACCATAATTCTAAATAAGTTTATTCATACTTAAAAATGATGTAGTTACTTAAAATAAATGTAAATCTTAATGAATAGTAGGAAATATTTAGTTATGTACACTTTTTTTTAAAAATAAAATTGTTACTATTTTACGATTTTTTTATTTATTTGTATGCATATTTTGTAAAATATTTGCATATTTTCGGGTAAACACGTGCATATTTATGCGCATATTTTCTACATTTTTATTTGCATATTTGCCGAAGTCTAGTCATTATTTTTGTAAAATAGTATAAAATGTCAGATGTTATGTCAGACATTAGATGTCTTTACTTCATTGTAAGTTTTTTTTATTAAACTATGGTATACAATACTGCCAACCACTGGGAATTTCCCGTTTAAATTTTAAATAGTAAAACGTTTATCATGATGAATATTGTTCATTATATACCCCCAAACAAATAAGTTTATAATAATAATATCCTTATATTTTAATTCTTTTATAATTGAATAAACATCGATATACTGTGAGCTTACCTTTAAGAAGTTCTTCATAAGCCGTACTCCAGTCGTCTCTATTATCGCTGGTCAAAATACCGACGGACGGGCCGGTAGTTTTGGAGTTTTCCACGATAATGTTAAGCTGATCTATCAGCTCACTTTCGCTTGGAAGTTCTCCATTGCTATTTAACACATCAAGTTTGAAGAACTAAAATTGTAACTCATTTTGTACACCTCGCATATAACATAAACATACTAATCAGTGTTAAATGATATGCTGAATTTATAAAACAATTAAGAAATGACCTGATTTACACAGGAAAAAATCATTTTTCAAAAGACAATACTTTCTATCTAACAGCTTAGTAGCATCTCGAAAAGCAGTGACTTAAATTACTAATTGTACCACCTTATTGACCCGATTTAGTTCCGGTTGACTTCTAACTATTATACATCAAAAATTTCAAGAGTAGCAAACAATTTTCATTAATCAAACAAAAAAATAATAGGAGCTCACTTCAGAAAAGCATTGCATAAATTAAGAATGTTATTGCAAATGTATTTAAATCCAACAATAAAATAAATTTTACTTATCAATCAGATTATTCTTATTGAACAACAAAACTTATTAAAACAATATGCATATTTATCTAATAAAAAAAGTTATAAATTAAGACTCAATTAAAATTAATTAAATGTATACTTACATTGTTATTTTTTACTACAACTATATGTTTTGATTGTGGATTAAATTGTAAAGCATCTCTTTTTGGTTTGGGTATCCTACAGGTCCCAAAAATCTTTTTGTACTGGTTCATATCCAGCAGGTCCTTACCCATTTTATCCAGGGGCAATTGTTCACTATAAAAGTATTAGACTCAATTTGTGTGTCAATGACGTTTACAACAAAGTTATAACTTTTAAATTATTAAGTACTTCTATACATTGAGTGTTTTTGTGTTCCCTATATCTGGCATACATAAGTAATGGTCATTATTGTTACTGCATACTATAAATGCTAATACCTTTCTCTTTGTCTCTCCCTCTTTTCTATTAAGACAGTTAAGGCCATATAAGGACATGTGAGCCCTAAAGATTGACTTATATTTTGCCAACATCTGAGAATTTCTCAACCACTAGTTAATGGCTCCTCTCAGGAAACAGGAAGCCTTATTTCACGAGATACCACCAAAACTTTCCATCTTTCGTGGACTTAAGGAAGCAATTATTAAGAAAGAGAAGTGCTGCTAGACTACAGAACTTTCAACTGACTATTCCGTTCAATTTGGTACTGCATCTTTTGGTGAAGGTTGAAGAATCTACCTCTGAGCTAAGCCTTGGCCCCCAAAAATCCAAATATTATGGGAATTTTTGTAGATTACTATACATTTTTTGCTTTGTTTGTTGATATTTCATAATAAATGTTCGTGATGGTAGATTAAATTGATGATATTTTTCCCATAATGAAGTTAAACAGAAGCATGCAATTAGAAGATAAACCCTCGCTCAGGTTCAATGTTCAAGATGAATTCACATGTTTTTTCAATGATATTAAATATATTAAGGCTGTTTTAGCAGTTCAAGCACACTGCGATTTGAAATGGCCGTATCACTTACTTTTCTACTCTGCTTACGCCAGACCATCTTTACTCAGTGCCGCCGGCCGACGGGTAGTTTAATTACAATAAATACATTATTCTCCATTCAAATTAGTTTTAACACGAACTAACTGACCGTACGTTCATGAGATTTGACGTCACGAAGGCGATAACGATGAAACTAAGTGCCAATGATGAGACATGTTTCACTATTAGATTTTAGTATTTTTTAGCAATTTTCTTCAAAGTTGGAACACGCTTTTCTCGATTAGTACTGGACACAGAAAGGTGAAACAAAAATCAACGATTACAGAAAAAAAACTCTTTCAAGTGATGGGCGTAAAAAGTTTGGTTATAATAGAACGTTAAACAGTATAATCCAATTTTTCAACAGAAATTTCAAAAAAATAAAAAAAGTAAAACCATCATTTTAAAGGCAACATAATTTCGAATAACGTGTCCAAATTTCGAGACATTTTGTCGGTAAATAACAGAGAAAACACTGTCCCTAGGTTTTGGTGCACCGATAAAACAGCCTTAATATAAATTATTTTTGAGTAACAAATTGTTTGTATAAGTAATTATAATTCTTTTGTAGAAATATCATTCATAACATGCAATAAACTTTTAAAAGAAATATTGTATAAAAGATATGTAATTGCTTACCTCCATATGTTTAAATAATACTCAACACCAGCCAGTATTAAATTTGCAGTATATTTCAATCTGTCAACTTCATTATTGAAATCTTCAAAGGGAAATACCAGACCGGGGCTGGAGAAAACAACAACAGGATCTCTGTATTCCAAGTAGGCGGTATTCAACCACCATTCCTCTAACCAATTTTCTTGAGATTTAGCCCTCTCAACCAGCAGGTGTTGTAGTTTCTTTCCAATACCTGTCACATTTATAATAAAAATAAATCCAAAATCCTAACAAATTTTCTGAAGAATTACCAAAAGAAAAAAAAACAATTTTTAAGAGTAATGTGAATTAATCATGAAAAAATATTGTTCTGTAAGCTTCCACTGGTCTTATTTAAAATATCTCCTTAAACAACATAACAACTATAGTATGGACTAGCTAATAAGTTATTTAATTTTTCTCTTTTTTTACTCAACTAATGTAATTTTTCTTTACTTACCATTATCAGAACCAAACTCTGTTAACAATTTCTTTGTATTGGCCAATTCCGCTTCATTTAAAAATGGAGTTACAGTCTTAACATACTTTTCAATAGTCTGATTTAATGTAGGTACTGGAAGTGAAGGCAATTGTAAATTGTTTTCAAACAATTTTTTTGTAGCTGCTGTTGACATAGCTGCACTATGGTTTACTAGGTATGATACAGCTTGTAATGTTCTTTGTTCCAAAAGCTAACAAAAACATTTAGATTATTAATGATGGTTTTCAGCTGGTGTACTTAAAGAAATTTTAAATTTTATTTGTTTATGTACCCTTTAACTTGTTTGTTCAGCCAAATAAATAAAAATAGTAGAAAACAGACTATTCCGTAAATTTATTAGAAATTTATTACTTAAGACATATTGCTATGATAACTTTTTCAACTGTATTAACTTTCACTTTCAAACCTATTAAAATAGTTAATGTAATTAATTTAGCAAATTATATATTTTTACACTTTTTATCTTTCATAACTAAATTTCTATAGGTATCCCAGAATAACCGGCCACTCAAAAAAATCCTACATTATACAATCCAGTACATTGATAAAAGAAAACATATTGTTCTTTACAAAATGATTTTACAACATTTACTTATGATTTTCTTACAAATTTTTCATAATTTAATTGAAAAATATGCTGTCTATTTTAAATATTAAGGAAATTTTTGTACCAAAAAAAAATTTTACTCTTAAAAACAATCTGATAGCTTACCAATCTAGGCTTTGACAAAATCATATTTTAATTAGAACAGTAATTGTAGTTGTTATTTCGAGTTCGGCACGCCTTATCGAACTCAAAGGTAAACAACTTTCTTTATCAAAAAGAAAAAATAATTTATATTTTTTTAATTATTCCATTTGAACTTATTTGTCCTTGAAACTTTTTGACGTATCAGCTGTTGACCAGTTGAAAATACTAAGTTCAAGAATTAAAATGAAAAATCCTATTTATAGAGTTATAAAATAAAAAAAAAATAAAATGAAAATAATAATTAATTATAAGAATTTTTGAATACATAAATTAAAAAAAAATTTCTTGACATATTCGTAGTAATTAAATTTAATGTGCACATTCCACATTAAAAAATGTTGCCTATATAGAAGAAGAATATGACCATAGTAGAATATGACGTTTATTTGTTATGACATCTGCTTGACGTTTGATAAAAAATTTAGATTAGTTTAAAATATTTAAATATATGGTAAGAAATATACAAGAACCCCAAAATGTTTCGTGTATTGTTTTACCTATTTCTTATATTTGCAAACACAATCAACGCAGGTGTAATGCACAGTCATACAAACGAGATTCATAAAGAAAGAGAATCAGATGGGGCTTACAGCCCCCGGAACCACGGTCACTTTTCTGAAGAAGGTGAACATTACAATGAATTTGATCACGAAGCTATTTTGGGAAGCCACAAGGAAGCGGAAATGTATGACCAACTGCCTCCAGAAGAGGCCAAAAGACGTTTAGCAATACTTCTTAAAAAGATGGACCTTAATAATGATAGTCAGATTGAAAGACATGAGTTAAAAGCCTGGATCATTCGTTCGTTTAGGTAAGCTATTTCTAGAATATAGAAGTTTTGAAGACATTATAAACAACTATTTGAATTATTATAATAATGGAGAGTACTTTTTAGTATGCTATCAGAGGAGGAGGCTAAAGATAGATTGGAAGATGCCGATGAAAATAATGATGGACAAGTCACTTGGGAAGAATATTTGGCAGATACTTATGGGCTAGATAGTTCTGAAAATAATATTGACATTGGTGGAGAAAATGAACATGTAAGTTGTTAGTTTTCTCTTAATAACTTGCTGTTTCCTGTTTTAAATAAAATAAAATTAGTACTGTTAAAAAGTATATTTATAATAAAGTACTGAAATGACTTAAGGTTGTGGAAGAAGCTTGAAAGTTTTTGAAATTAAGGCTGCTAGAGGGAAATAGAGCGTTAATAAGTATAAAAATATATATTGGTCGACCACAGAATAAAGACAGACAGAAAAATGGATAAAATATCTTAAATCAGATCTATAAAAGTATTTATTTACTTAGTATAGTAATAAGTGTACACAATGGGCAATAAATAACAGTATTTTTTATTTATTTAGTGTCTAACTTATGTTTCAGTGTCGATTTTATTCTGTGTAGTTTATATAGCTTATATTTCTAGCTTATTGAATCAGATAGAGCAATGTGGAAGGCAGCAGATGTGAACAATGATGGTGTTCTGGATGAAAAAGAGTGGGCTCCATTTTCCCATCCAGAAGAATATCCCAGTATGCTTCCACTTATATTAGAACAAACGCTGAAAGAAAAAGATACAGATGGAGATAATGGTCTTATTTTTCAAGAATTTGTGGGAGAAAGGGGTACACATATGAGCAAAGAAGATTTACTGACTGAAAAGTCTAAATTTGACTCTTTTGATTCTAATGGTGATGGAAAGTTGACTGGCAATGAAATTTTGTCTTGGGTAGTCCCTAGTAACGAGTAAGTATCATTTTACATTGTGTTTATTGGGTTTCTAAGCAGACCTCAGGTACAAGATATATTGTTTTAATATAACTTTTCACTGAAATAGTTTTCTAAACTGTTACCTCCTTCTTACTGGATAAAAATTAATTAATCTATAGAGATTATAATATTTCAATAATAAACATTTAAACCTTTGTTTTAATTGATTCAGGTTGATTTTCTTTAAAAACTGTTGGTGAATTAGTAAAAATAATGGTAGTTGGTAATTACATTATAGACTACTTGCTACATTATGAGCAGAAATACTGTAAATTATTAATTCTTTTCAGTGAAATTGCAGATGAAGAAGTAGACCACTTATTCGCCTCTTCTGATGACACTCATGATGGCGTACTAAGCTTTTCAGAAATACTAGCACACCATGACATATTTGTAGGAAGTGAAGCTACATATTATGGTGACCATTTGCATAACATTCACCAGTTTGATGATGAATTATGATAAGGCATATATTAGTGAAAATAACTTGTTTGACGTTATGCATACGTGATTTGAATTTGATTAGCTCATTCAGGTGATTTATAGGGTTACCAATACACAATCATTTTCTAAGCACCTTTACTTAGTCTTTCTTTTTTGGATTGTTACTACTTATATGGATCTAATTATGCTATTTCTTCTAAAATTTTCAGATACTGCTTTTTAAAAATTAGAAATTGTTGTATTTATTGTCCATTTTTTAAATATGTTCAATTTTTTGTTTTAGTTTAACTCTTTTTGAAACTTCCGTTCAGTTATTGATTCTTGGTGGTAATTTTCTTTATGTAACCTAACCTTTTGTTAAGTTATCATTAAGTTTTATATTGCTCTCTGATTCAGTCTTTCTATCGCACAGAATATTCATGGTATTCTGAGGTTTTATTGATGTATGCTCTCGAAAGTATTAATTCAAAGCCCTAATCAAAGTTTTGTCACTATTTTTCAGATTTCACTCTATAATATAGTCATGAATTAATGATAATATGTATTACTAATGGTTATTAATTTTCTCAATATGAAGGTCTAGTTCCTTTTGTCTTGAAGATATAATTGATATATCATCAGTATATTTAAAGTGGGACATGCACATTTTTCTCTGGCTCTTATGCTCCAATCACTTTATACATAATCAGACACCAGCCATAGTTAGTTTTGGTTTCTTCCTTGAATTACTGAGAACTTTGAGAGGCATCTGTGATGTAATATTATAAAAATTTATATCGTTGATATCTTATCTCACAAGACCTGTAGTTTTACATATTTGACAGTTTGTTAAAAAGTTAATTCTGTTTTGTTTAGTGTCCATGGCTCACATTAAAAGAATCAGTATTATAGTTCTTGCACCCCTTTTCCACTGTTGTTATATACTTGTATATGACTATTTTGGCCCAAATTTGATAATTGTCATAATAGGTAAGTCTGTTCATTTTTTTTGGTATGTATAACTGTTGTAATCTCAGTGAGCCCCAAAGAATAATTAAGTTGTAATTTGATAACGCTTTATATATTATTTGCTAATGTTAATATTATTTATTGATTTGTACTTACCTAGAAGTAATTTATATATTTATTGTGCCATACATAGGTTAATATTGTAATTTTATGTAAATAAATATTTCCCAAAGACACACAGACTTTTTTATTTCGTTTAATCTATATTTTGCCCAAAAAATGTAAAGATATTTTTAAAATATTTTGATACACCCTAAAAATTAGAGACTTTCGAAATAAAGAGACCACTACAGGTAATAATCACATGATCAACTCAGTTGGGTAAAACGAAAACAGAATATGGAGATCCAGGTATAACCACAAATATTATCAGGTGTTCAGAGAGGCATTAATCTCAAAATTTGTTAAACTTCAGAGATTTTAATGGCCTGGTCATGTATAATGAAGGTTGAAAGAAGTCCTACATAATAAAATGCAGGGTATCAGACCAAAAGGAAGGCCACAGAAAAATTGGGAGGTTGAAGGGACATTTGATGAGCAAAATTTGTTATATGTGAGAACGTGAAGATCAGTGCAAAACCAGCAGGTTGGGAGGCATAGTTTGGAAGAGGTTAAGGCTCGATTTGGGCTGTACTACCATTGGAGAGAGAGAGAGAGGATGACAAACTAACCCTTTTCAAAGTTCTTACGTGATATTTTATAAAAACACAACAGTAGTATTACAATAGTCTTTATTGAATGTCTTTCAATTACATTATTGTACTGGATATGTTATTATACTAAATAAAAAGCTAATAAATAATAAACAAATTTCACAATTTAACAAATGAGTCAACATTTTATTTTGTAACTGTTTACTTTCCATTCTAACAAAGTAAAATGATATTTTTATTGCCTATGAACCAATGTCTTTTTGCTAAATGGCTAAAATGTATTATTATGATGCTTCCTCTACTAATAAATTAGAAACTCTTTCCAATAATATCATACAGTAAACTTACCATTATCTACAAAGGCATAACATTTAAATTAAGAAAATCATTATATTCAAATATCAAATGTCCTGGAAGGGATAAAAATATACTAGAAGAATTTGTGATAAAGTCGAGTTCCTTTAAAGGTATCTAAGTTAAATATGGCATTGTGGTAAAAAATATTCATTTTTCCTCAGTAGTGGAGACAGTAAACAATTACCACATATCCTATTTAAATTGTCCTGGAGTAGGTCCAAATAGGCTGTTTCCTTGTTTGGAAGCTGCTCTGGAAGGTGCAAATCCAAGCAACTTTTGAATATTCTGTCTGATGGACATGGTGCATAAAATATAAAGGAAGATAAATGAACAATCATAGTAATCTTCTCCAGGAAGATTCCTGTGACTCAACCCTTGAATCCATGTCAAGGGTAAGAAAGGTAATCTAGCCACTACTCTTCCATCAAATCTAAAAAGGGAGACAATGTATGGTTTAAAATTATTTAGGTTTTACTAATATGCTACAAGATAGTAGACATCTATACTTACATGCTATTGAACATGCTTAATAGAGCTGTAAACGCAAAACCTATTGCAAACATAGATTTCATTTTCACAAAAGATAAATCTCTGTTATTATTTTTAAGCCTTTCTTCTTCACGTTCTATTTTCTTCTTATGCTGTTTATCTAACGAATCTCCATGAATTTCTTTTCGTTTTTCTACTATAAGAGCAAGAAATATTAGTGAACACCAACCAAAGATATTGGGATAAAGTACTTACATTTTTTACTTTGCTTTTCAACTTCAGTCTTTAATTTTTGATATTTTTCGGTGCGGTATACCATCACCCATGTTAAACCTTCACCTAAGAATGCTGTGCATACAGAAATAAATACTATTAAAAGAGTATCTGCCCACATCTTTTACAAACTTTTGGATATCCAACAAATGAGGTTATAAAATTTTATATGATTTTATCACAGTATAGACAACTTTTATATTCAGCTGATGTGTCAGTGTCACAGTAGACAAAATAGTCTATTCTGTAAAGCTTTCAGCAAATACTATGTACTATGTCTTTCAGACACTGAACTAGAATGTGCATTAGCAGAAATAAAGAAAATATTGGTTTTCTGGAATAATAACAAGCCTAATAAACTTGATTAAAATAAATAGTTTATATTTTATAAAATAAATAGAAAATCTGAGATAAGGATGGTCAAAAGCTAATGGGCATAAAAAACTATTAAAAAAAAAGAAGAAAATAGCAACTTTAAGTTAAGTTAACCTACAAAACAAATGTCACTTTCTACCGTAAATAAATACATATACACATTGAATTATTCACATTTTAAGTTTTAAAATGAGTTTTGAATTTTTAGAAAATACAGAAGAAATATTCTATAACAATGCCGTTAATTATTGGTCAGAAATTCCAGCTACACTGGACGGTATGCTCGGAGGCTTCGGATATATCTCCCAAACAGACATTAAAGGTTCCAAAATGTTGTTAAAGCAACTATTTAATTCTAAAGATCCTCCAGGTAGAGAGTATGCCATAGATTGTGGAGCCGGTATCGGGAGGATCTCAAAATTCTTATTGACCGAGATGTTTGATAAAGTGGACATGGTAGAACAAAATGCAGCTTTTCTAGAACAAGCAAAAAAGTATTTAGGACCAAAGATAGCAAAAGTACCCAACTGCTATTCTGTAGGATTACAAAACTTTGAGCCGGAGCCCAACAAGTATGATGTTATCTGGATTCAGTGGGTTATAGGACATTTAACAAATAAAGATCTAGTCAAGTTTTTAAAATCTTGCAGGTGAATTTTATGTTTCTTTTTATGCACCCTTTGAAAATGATTGATTTCACAGTTTTTTATGACACAACTGACAATCCTCAATGTAATGTCATAAACCAATGATGAAGAATTTCAAAATTATTTGAAGTTTTCTTGTCTCAACATTGCAGTCATTTTAATAAATCATGTATGTAGTATGTAATCTGTTTAGTTATATAATATCACTAAGAAGCACCTAAGTTTTCTAGAAAGGATTATCTAAGATTTCTATAGAATAATCTCTTTAGAGATAATTAAAAAGCAGTGGCGGCTGGTGACTCAAAAATTTGGTAGTTCTGCAGTATTTTTTGGTTTTTTTTAATTCAATATCTTTTAATCGTTGTATTTTACAACGAGGCTTTTAGTTTGATATTTTACACCATATATTTATTCACTATATATCTATTAAAAAAAAATAAAGAACTTACCGATTTTCTTCTTTTCAAATTGAAGATAAATCCAATTATATCAAAAATAGCAATGGTACATTATGGCACACTAGTAATTGTTTTATAGTTTATGTTTTTAGTAGAATTTTATCGATAAATACGTGAAACTAAGGAATGCAAACGAAAAAACACTACCAACAAAATCGCCACAACAATAATTGCATTATAGGGTCTTACGAACTAACTACACACAGAGCCAAATATATTATTTTTTTTATAAATAAGCTCGATTCGTCGATTTTTTTTAAAGCAAACTTGTCTATAACTTTTTCATTAAAGTTTGGTATTTCTTTTATAAGTGTTTTTTCTACTGACAACATGGTTAATGCTACAAGTCGGTCTTCAGTCATGGAATTTCTCAAGAATGTTTTAATCCGTTTTAAACTCGAAAAGCACCTTTCAGCTTCTGCCGTACTCATGGGCACTGTAATTAGAATTTGAAGCAGTTTTACAGTTTCTTGAAAAGGCTCTGTTAAATTATTTTCAATTAAAAATTTTAAAAAAGGTATTGCCCCATTAATGTCTCTACAGTCTCTTCTAAAATAAATAACAGATAATTCAGTCTTCAAGCGCTCCCTATCTAAATTTGGATATGACGCGCAAGTCAGGCTTAAATTATCATCTGGGAAATTATCACAATAATTATCAAATTGCTCAGGATAAAGCAATGAAGTTGCAAGTAGGTGATTTTTAAAAGCAAATCTATCATTTGCACAATTTATGATTATATCACAAACTTCGATAGATGCTCTCCGATGACCTACTGGACTGTTATCCTTCCATAACCTTTTAGTTGGTAATGGTTCAACGCATAAACTAGAACCTTGGTCAATGGTATCATCTATTGAATTTCTAACTGAATTCATGTATCTTTCGAAATCTGTCACCTTTTTATTGATTTCCAAAGGATCCGTTTTAGTCTTTTGAAGGGCATTATACAAAACGTCTACTTGTGGCATTATGCGATGGAAAAATGTTAACCAAAAAACAAAATTTTGATCCACTAGTATTCTTCGAATGGAAGACGCTGAACTACAGACAGCTGCCTTATCAAACGATTCTTCTATTTCTTCCATACATTCGATAAAAGAAGATCGATGTTCAAACACAACATTAACAGTTCGAATATTGAAGTTCCAGCGAGTTGGAGCGCCATGAGGAATTTTCTTTTGGACGATTTTATCTAAAACTGCCACTGGTTGTGGCGAATTTTTAAAAAAGGTAGGGATTTCATTTAAATTTCCAAAAAAAAGTCTAACTTGAGAGTTTTCGGAACAAGCCTTAGACATTATTAAATTTAATTGATGCGCGTAACAGTGTACAAAATGAGCAAATGGATATTTTTCTTTGATTCTGGCTTGAACTCCTGCGTGCTGTCCACACATGACCGCTGCCCCATCATAACTCTGAGCAATTAGTTTATTATTTGAGTTTTCCAGGATAGGATCCAAAACACTGAAAATGTTTTTGCTTAAAGTATCTGCATTTAATTTTGAAGGTACCAAATATGTCCAAAATCGTTCTACCGGTGCTCCATTTCGACAATATCTAAATACTACAACCATTTGTGATTTTGCTGAAATGTCTGTAGTCTCGTCGGCCATGACAGCTAGATATGGAGATTCCCGAATTTCCTCCAAAATTGTATCCTGGCATAATTCCAACATGCAGTCCAAAATATTATTTTGAATTTCTTTAGAAATGCCCTTAAAAACCGTCGATTCTTCCAAGAGTTGTGCTAAAGTTTTATCCAATTCAGCAGTAAAATTTATAAGGCCGCGAAAAATTCCAGGATTGTCGGATGTTTGTGTCTCGTCGTGTCCCCGAAGCGCCAATTCGAAAACACTACAATATTTTATGCAGTCTATAATTTTTGAGAGAACATACCTATTTTTTGTTACAGCTTCATTGAATTTTTGAATATTTATCCAGTATGCAGAATCTATCATCATCATCATTTTGGCTTTACAACCCTGTGTGGGTCCTAGCCTCCCCAAGAATTTTTCTCCAGTCGTTCCTATCCATCGCCTTCCTCCGCCAAGCACGTGTTTCCATATTTCTCATGTCTTCATCGATGTTATCTAGGAATCTTGTTCTGGGTCTTCCTCTTCTTCTTTGACCAATAGGTCTATCAAGGAGCGTTTTTCTAGCTGGGTCGGTTTGCTCCATCCGCATTACATGGCCTACCCACCTCAGACGTCCTATCTTTATGTGTTTTACGATATCTGGTTCCTGGTATATCCTATAGAGTTCGAAGTTGTATCGTCTTCTCCAGACACCATTTTCATTTACCGCTCCATAGATGCGCCTTAGTATTTTTCTTTCGAAACATCCTAACATGTTTTCATTGCTTTTTGTTAAAGTCCAGGTTTCTGAACCATATGTTAGGACTGGGCGTATTATTGTTTTGTAGAGTTTTACTTTTGTATTTCTTGATATAACTGTAGATTTAAAAAGGAGATTAAGCCCAAAATAGCATCTATTAGCCGTGCAAATTCTGCGGTTTATCTCTGCGGTAGTGTCATTTTCAGTATTGACGAGCGTTTCCAGGTATACAAATTCGTTAACTGATGCAGAATCTAACTGTTCTTTAATATTCACGGAGCCTAATAAAGCATATTCCATTTGATTGTGCAAATGATGCTTAGAAGTTTCGTGCTTTTTTATTTTATCACTTAAATGTACTAAGTCTGTTACACCAACTTGCGTCCATGACTTATCACCTCCAAAGAGTACACAAGGAAAACAGAAAAGAGCGTTTTTTCTGTTGCAGCCACATATCCAACTATTTCTCGTATAAATATCGCAATTAAATTGTCGTTTGTAATTTTTCCCTCGGCTTGATCCTTCTTTTACGATTTTAATATCCGGCAAAGGTCGTCCTTTGCATTTTAATTCTAGTTTTTCGTCATAAGAATATTTAAAGAATCTCTTAACATTAATCAAATTATAAATAACATCCATCCTGAACAGCACTTTTATTCTCATATACTTAATATAAATACCGAATTACGTGCAGGACAACTTATTTTAACAGTCGTCGCGTCGCGATCACCGATTATTTAAAATTACAATAAACGTAGGTTTGTACACACTAGTTCGAACTGCGACAAATGCAGCTCAAATATTGCTTTCAGTCGTCGCCTGAAAAGTGTCGGCGAGGGGTTGAGTGGGTGTTATCGGGGATATCTTTAACAGTTCACAGCTCGGAGTAGCACCGGTCCGGTCAAATAAGTGGGACTTGCTGTCGCCATGAGAGTCGACGGACGACAGATTAAAATAAAGGCGGCCATGCACGAAAACCATCTAAATGAATTTAAATTTTATAAGTAGTGATATTTTTTATTTAATTTTCAAAGTAATTTTGTTTGGATTATTTTGGTGGTTCTGCAGCTCCGCAGCACTTATATACCAACCGCCACTGTTAGAAAGGATTATTTATGTTGATTTTCAAAATTACACTAGTAATCTTTGGAGTATTGTTTCTAAGTTTTCAACAACATCACAGCACTGAAAATATCAACAAATATTGTTAAAAGCACAACTAGATGATATTGTAAAATAAACAGTTAGAAGAAAAGTGCATTTGCAGAATTTTGTCTGAGTAATAATATATTTATAAATTCTTGTAAGAAACTTAGATAAGATAGTATTGACATTTACATTCCTGCTTTGAAAAGCCCTGTATAAAGACTGTTGTAGTCTTCTGCCATAAAAACTGTGTAATAATATATTTCCAAATCAAGTATAGGTACATAACTATTTAATTTTTAGCAAGGGTTTAAAGAAAAACGGTGTGATAGTTTTAAAAGAAAACATAACCTCTACAGATGATATAGAAAAAGACGAGCAAGATTCTTCAGTTACCAGACCAATGTATCTCTTCCATCAGTTATTTCAAAAAGCAGACTTGACTTGTTATAGGCAGTCCAAGCAACACAACTTTCCTAAAGGTTTATTTTCCGTCTATATGTTTGTCTTAAAACCTATTACAGATGATGTTCCTGACACAACACTTCAAACAGAAGAATCACCTGTAAAAGAGGAGTCACTTCCATTAGTTGAGTTATCTAAAGAAGTTGACCAAATTAATGAAGCTAATAAAGATCTGGAAAATAGTACTGAAGTCCAGCAGTTGGCAAAACCTGATATTGATGAGCTACAACAATCCAGAAATGTTGAGACCAAAGATATAATTGAAAAATGAGGACTAAGTGTACAGTTTGAGATTTTTATGAATGTATGTGGTTTTATTACAGTGAACAATAAATAAAGATAAAATAACTTTAATGTCTTTTTAGTTAGTTTTGTTTTATCCTAATAGTCATAAAATTTGTTATGCAAATAATATTGCCATGAATTGTTTTTCTAAAGTCAAATAAAATAATTCTTTTAAGCATAAATGTATAAAGGAAAAACTTCTATACAGAACAAACATATACTCAGTTAACACAACCTTATTTCCATTTCTAGCTTAATAAACTTCTCGTTTTATCTAATTCCTCATCTTCAAGTAAAAATTCATCTTACTTGTTCCTAGTCATTAGTTTGTTTTCAAGCATTGTGATTTTGTGAAATCTATTGTACTGTCAGTTTCCATTTGTCTCGTTTTTCCGCTATCTTTATTGATTGTAGTTGGAGATCTTGCTCTACTTCTTTTCCTGTGGACCATGCCCCCCACTTTTCAATACAAAGATTTAAATTTTTTCGGAATCTTCAACACCAACTGAACAATGGGATTCGACCTTCAAAGTGAAGTCCTCAGAACTGGTATCCTCGAAAACTGCCAAAAAAGTGGATCTAACTGTTTTCCACTTAAACATACTCAGAAGCAAAATGGGTGTATTAGAGGCATGCACTATACATAAATGTGGACATCCTCTGTATTACTGAACACTGGTTAACAGAGGACGAAATCCAAACAGTGTCAATTCTTCTTCTTGCAGTACCGTCTCCTATCGGAGGTTGGCTACAATCACAGCAATCTTTACCTTGTTGGCTGCAGCTCTGAACAACTGTATTGAACTGCACTCATACCACTCCCTTAAATTTCGCAACCAGGAAATCCTCCTACGTCCCACATTTCTCTTTCCCGAGATTTTTCCTTGGATTAAGAGTCTAAGCAGAGAGTACTTTTCTCCTCTTATTATGTGGCCCAGATATTCCAGTTTTTTCGTTTGTATGGTTTTTATGAATTCGCATTCCTTCCCCATCTTCAGCTGAACATCTTGATTTGTTACTCTTTCTGTCCATGGTATTTTCCCATGATAGTCTTAATTAAAGGTTACCAACTGGCTTGCTTTACAGCCAGGTCTCAGAATCGCGAAGGAGGTACTGCTAAATATGTAAAAAGGTCTATTTGTTTTAATGTTACGTAATGACTTATTTTTAATTGATTTTTGTAATGAATATTATTGTGTATGTCTTAAGATTTAAACCTAATTATGATAGCTATATACCACAGCCCCTCTGGTCATTTTGAGACCTTTTCAGAATCCATGGAAGGAGTACTAAGCACACTTACCCATTCAAGTAAATCCCTGTTGCTGGGGATTTCAATGTTGACTTTCTCACTGAAAATACATCTGCCCTTAAGCTCCAAGATGTTTTTGAGAATTTCAATCTGGTTAAAATTATATATACTCTAACTAGAGGCAATGACTGCATTGTCAATGCCTTTTCCATTCTGGAATTACGCTCTACTCAACTGAGGTAATCGATGTAGGATTTTCGGATCACAGGGGGCAAATTCTTAGGTTTTTATCTCAAAAAAGGCTATATAAAATAATAATACCATCAAAAACTCTTATACACCTAATAAATCAATGTTTTCAAGAGAATACATTTCCCTCAGTTCTAAAAAGGGCTATTATAACTCCCATATTTAAAAAAGGGGAAATTGACGTCCCTGAGTACTATACGCCTATTGCATTGTTCCCAGTTGTCTCTAAAACAACTAGAAAAAGCCATAGCTTTGCGAATCACAAGTTTGTTCGAAAGTAACAATTATTTCTCAGGATCGTAGTTCGGTTTTAGGAAAGAAAGAAGCACAACTCTTGACTCTTAGCATTCTTGACATAGTGTCCCGCTTCTTGAAATTCTTTCATAGGATGCAATTGAGCACTCTTGTGTTTTGTGACTTGAGTAAGGCGTTTGACTATATGGACCATAGGATACTTCTGAAAAAAACTACAGAGGTAAAACTACTGTCCACAGACTGTCAAGTTGATCCAATCATACCTCAAGAACAGGGTACAATCTGTGAGGGTATCTGGAGTATTGTCCGGGGAGAGTGTGGTTAATATTGGTGTTCCTCAGGGCTCCGTCCTTGGACCCATACTATTTCTCATATATATTAATGACCTTACAAATATTGAATCAAACGCTAGGGGAAGGGTGTACAAAATGACATATTTTTAAAAAACCGAAAATTTTACTTAAAGAAAACATTTTTTTAAACTTGAATAGAACACAAACTAAAGTATTTGAAACACTTCAGACAAGCTTTTGACAAAGTAGGAGAAAATATCAACTTTTAGCCAAACATATAAAAATGAACAAGAAAAGTTCATTTTACCCTACCTGGCAGGCAAAATGACACATTGATAGCGATTGATATTCCTCAGTAGGTACAAAGCTCGCAAACAAACATTTTTGTTTTGTTGTCTAGTCCGGCACACTCAGCATGTGCCCACATTTGACACGAACAACATCATAGCCATAGCTCACCTTTTTTAGACGACTTGTACAGTTCTGTACAGTAAATGCAAGCAACATCATCATTTTCGTCATCAGCAGAAATAGTTCTCTTTCGTTTTCCGACTAGCATTCTATAAAAACATTCCTTTTTACCGCTCTTTTTATTTTTGGAGGGATCTCTGGTTTCGGTTTGCTTTTTTCTTTTGCCTCCTCTAAATTTGGAGTTGAGTTAAGAATAGAAGGGCCTTGACGTTTTCTTGCCTTTTTCCCTATCGGGAAACAAACGGTTCAACTGGAACTGGACTTAAATCTGCTGGAGTAACCACTAGTAAAATGCCATTTGTTGCCTTTTGCAAGTGAGCTGTCATCACATTAGGGATTTCTATGGTAGAAGAGGAAGGTCCAGGTTCTTCATTATTATCATAAACGTTTACAGCAGGTTTAACACTATCTACTACAATATTTGTAGTTTCAGATGCTGGAAACATCGGGGTTTACTGGGTATTCCCCGTCGGGGAATACATCAGGGTTTACTGGATAGATACCAGTTTTGGAAAATCCATGAGCAGCATTCTGGACATTAGCTTCTTTTCCATAGGCTTCATTTAACATACCACCAATTTGGAACTGAGTCACAACTCGACCAGGATGAGCTTTGAGCCATTTGGTTATTTCTTGGTCATAATAGGTTTTGAGTGGACCAAGGTATCTGTGTAAAAACCTGTCAAAGAACTTATATGTGATCAGAAATCTAGCATCGGTGTTTCACATAAAGTCTTACGAACAGCTTATTATGGCATTTTTGACTCTCATCTGACATATGAAATTTGAGTCTTTGAGCATTCGGCGGTAATGCCGGGAGTCTTTGGTTTACAACGTAAGGATATAAGAGTTCTTGCAGGCCTTGAGTTTACGGACGATTTTAAATTGGCCTATGGGACTCTGAGAGTTCTTACTTGTATATCGATGAGAACCTTTCGTTTGCTAAGAGGAGCTGGGGTCGCTTTGGGACCCATGAAGAGGTGCACCATCATAACACTAGACACAGGTGTGCTCTTCCAGCCTACTGGAGCCTAAAAAGACGTCAAACTGGATCAGGATATAAGGCAATTAAATTTTATAATAAATTACCTGATAACTTAAAGGATCTTCCCACAACTCAATTTAAAAGTGAAATTAATTTTATAGTAGTGAGGAATATCTGATCTTTTAATTTTAAACTATTTTGACCCAAACTGATGTGTGTTTTTATGTAAATAGAATTTAAGATTTTTTAATAGTATTGTTATTGTATAAGTATTGTTCTCCACCGGCAAAATTACATGAATAAATGAATTTGAATTTGAAAACTATTTCTTATAATATCTTGGCTGAAGAACTTGGCAATATTTTTAGTTACTATGGTACAGATGAGTTCCTTCTCTATTTGGATCTGTGGAGGAATGATAAATGAATTCTTTTCTTTATCCAAGACACCTTTGGCATTGGATGCCAGCAAAACATATCAAAGAAATATATTTCTTTTTGTCTGTTTGTTTTAGTGTCCAACATTCAGATGCATATAGGAATATAGGGAATACTAGGATTTTAATTATATGTTAAGTGTGGTGTTAAGTTTTGTCATGCTTGGCCAGCGCAATTCTTCTAATCTCTTCACTGCATCTCCCTTGGTTTGTTATTAAGGGACCAATATAAGTGAAGCTATTTCGATGTTCTTCTAATTCCTTTTTAGATAGCAGCGATGAGAGTGCAATTATAAGCGTAGAAAAACAACACTGTTTAGCCTGGCAGCCTGATCTGATGATTTTGATATTAATAAGTAGGTACCTATTTGTAATAATATTCTTATTATATATCTATCTCTTAATCGTAGTACATACTTATATAGTACAGAAATGAAAAACAAAAACTTTTATACCCCAATAAAAATTAACATTTCAACAGAATATGTACAAAATATTTCAGCCTTCTTTCTTCTGTTAACGTTCCGTTATTTCATCAGTGTATATACCCCCTATACTCTGTATTTCACCGCTTACTTTGTGCCGTTGTGGGCATCCCCTTCGGGTACCTGGTTTTCTATGAATCTGAACTCCGGACGTCTGTTTCTGTAGGTACTATTTTTGGCATCGTACCTAAGTACTTCCCTGCTTTGCTTTCTTCAGCAACCACTTGGCAAGACCCTGATTAGATGGTCAATCAGTCGATGTTTTCTGTATTCGATTTTTGTTAAAGATGTCTGCATGAAAAAAATACAAGAAAATATAATACCAAAGAATATAGACGCTTATGACTTATATGACATTCCCTGTCCCTTTCTTTAAAAAGCACTAGATGGCGCTTGATATTTTCTCTAAAATATCTATAGATATTTGTATAATTTGTAACATTCTACAGGAATTATTTATTAATAGTAATTTTAAATACTCAAATAAAACATTTACCTAAAAAGTTAATTAATGAAAAACAAAAGAAAGAGTCGATTGCGTTGTCGTAAATATGAAAAGCCAGACAATCGACCGATCGGGGTTAAACGTATGCGCGCGTAAGACACCCTGGTGGCGATTGAATTCGCCAAAGTCACACCATCTGCTGGATTCGGCGAGAAAATTTCGAGATATTATCGCGAAAAAAATGATCGAAGGTACCCGTCGCGATAATTAAACGGAAATGGGTACCCGAGCGACTTCCTAAGCGATTAAAGGATTACGTAACACCAAGAAGTAGAAACGGCTGCAGAAGATGCCTGGGGCCGTACACACCAATTGGGCTAGTAATGAAGGAAGAATTATTAGCGTACGAGTGTACATTGTTAAAACATTATTTACTGCCGGTAATTATCAATTGGTTTTTATTTTAACATACCAATTTATGTGTATTCTGTAATGATTTTAATAATGAAATATGGATATAGGGAGAGTATCCATATTTGCTAAATTTAAGACTTCGAATTGGTGTTACTTAACTAAAATACATTCTGCTTCTTCCCTTACTTCTGTCCATGATCATCTTTTTCGTGGTCGTAGTGGGAAACATCCTAGTTTTTGACATCAAAAATATAATTTAAAATTAATTCAACTACAGTACTGTAGTTTATTTAGAAAAAAATTATCTTCTTTTTTGTGTGCCGTGCTTGTATTCAAGCGTTGGCTATAGTCATATTGACAAGCTGATGAAATGATTCTCGGTCGGCAGCTAGATAAAACAGTTCCTCGACCGTTCGACCAGTCCATTGTCTAATGTTACGCAGCCAGGACAGTTGTTTTCTTCCGACCCAACGTTTTCGTTCGATTTTGCCCTGAATGATTAACCGGAGTAAGCGATATTTCGGTCCTCTCATTATATGACCGAAGTATTGGACCTTTCCCATTTTGATGATGTTGATCAATTCTCACTCTTTGTGCACGGTCTCTAGCACGCGTTCGTTAGATATGTGTGCTGTCCACGGGATTCTGAGCATGCGACGGTAACACCATAACTCAAACGCTTCTAATTTGTTAAGATTTTTTATTTTTGTTGTCCAGGTTTCACATCCATAGAACAAAGTTTGCCAGACGTAGCACTTCAATACTCTTAGAAGTGTGGTCAACGACAGACTTCTACTGCATGATACAGAACGTCAGTTAATAAAGTTTTTCCGTGCGAGTTCTATTCTGGTCGAAATTTCCTCGTCACTTTCAACCCTGCAGTCAATCCAGCTACCCAGATATCTAAAGTGTTCCACCCTTTCCAGGATTTTGTTATCTAATCTTAGCACTGAGTCTTCGATATTAATTTTTCCGACCACCATACATTTTGTTTTTTTTTTGCGTTGATTGTTAAGCCCTTTTCAGTGCATTCGTTGTTTACAGCAATCAAAAAAATTATGTGTTGACAAAATTATAAAGGTAAACTTATATCATTTAGTAGGAAATATGTCCCACTTTGGCTGCAATTACTGGTTTACGAGCTTCTGACAGGTTCCAGATATCCTTTTATCTCGAAACCAAACCTGAATGACCGCATCTTTTATTTTTATTTTTGTAGTACAGTAGATTTTGCGCAGTCTGGCTTTGCAAATGGTCCATAAATTTTCAATGATATGAAACCCCAAACTTTTTTAACTAGCGGGTTTATTGGATTATCTGTCTGTGGTTTAAGTTTCACATCAGCTAATATATTTTTATGCTACATAACTACTTTATATATAACTTGCCTACAATATCACTTCAATTTCTCCGTGATATTTTTAACAATATTCTAATTAAAGGTGATAACTGTGATTTTTTTAACCAGTGTCTTGTAATATCTATCCCAAAAGCTAATGATCCCAATGTCCTAAGACCGATATCTCTTATGTCATGTATATTCAAAACAATTGAACGAATCATGAAAAATCGATTAGAATGGTGGATGGAAAGTAACAACCTTTACCCAGACGGTCAACTTGGGTTTCGTAGAGGGAAAGGAACTATGGATTGCATTTCACACTTAGCAACCGATATCCAGCTAACTTATTCTAAAAACTAATATACAGCTGCTTTATTTGTGGACATTTCTGGTGCATATGATAACGTTATTCTCGACCTTCTGCTTGATCAACTTGTTAAATTTGGAGTGCCTAATAAATGTGCTTATGTCCTAGTCAATCTATTTTCAAATAGACAAGTCCATATTCGTTTAAATAATTCACTGATTGGTCGAAGGTGATTATGACACTGTTAGTGGATGAAACTAGTGTTGGAGACTGGTGCAATTCTTAGTGAGTACGAGATGATCACAGTTGCATTTGATGTGCCCTGTGATACTGAGTCTGCAGCACTTTGTGATTTTTATGAGACCTAATCTGCTGCTTTTTATAATTTTATTTAAAATGTTAATGAGATAAACCGTAATTCACCTACTTACGGAATAAGTTGTGATATTGAGCCACAAAATGAATCAGATGTTGACTCGAATTACAGAAGTCGGAACTCTGATTTATGAAGCTGATTGTAGGGAATCTTCTAACTCGTTCTACTGCACAAGAGAAATTGTAGTAGGTACAGAAAGCCCTAGCAGTAGCCAAAAGAGAAAAGTTAAGGTATCTGCAAAGTTGATGCAAATGAATAGGAAACGGGTAACGCAAGAAGGAAAGAGGTCTAAAAGTGATGCAAAGAGGTTAAAAGCTTTAGACCAAATATACAAGTCTTAGTAGTTGTGCCTGTTAAAGAAATGCCACCTTAATGCGACGAGAACTGTAGACTGAAATTTTTTTTTATATTAAACACTTACTGTGTTTATACCATTGGAATCTGGTCAATGCTGACCAATTATCTGTCTTAATTTACTAAAGGATGCATTCTAAGAGCTTACCCTATGGCGTCCTCTTATTTTATCTAAGAGCTATGCACTAATACCTAACATGCAAATTCACAACACAGCACTATGCTCTGCTTTTATACTAATTACACTTTACACTAACTCAAATGGTTTTGTTCATTTAAGTCTTCTTTCTAACCCAGTATTATCGAGGAGCTGGATGGCCTCGATGTTTACGTATTTATGGAGCCGTTGTTCGTGACTACCTGCCATCTTCTTGATAATTTTATTTACATCTTCCATCTCAAGGTCCTTATGGAGGTCGGCATTTCTGATGTACCAAGGAGCATCAACGATGTTCCTTAGTACTTTATTCTGGAATCTCTGGATGATCTGGATATTACTTTTATTAGCTCAGCCCCAGAGTTGGCAACCATACATCCATACTGGTCTCAGTATTTGCTTGTATATCAGTTGTTTATTATGTGCGGACAAAACTGAATTTCTTCCCACCATCCAATACATTTTCTTGTAACGGATACCTAGTTCCTTCCTTTTCTTTTTGATATGGGCTTTCCGCGAAGCTTTGCATCAAGTGTGATACCCAAGTATTTTGCAGTAGATGCATGCGGTATTTGGGCATCATTTATTCTAATTGGAATGTTTTGGATTTTTTTGTTTGTAAAATTAACATGAATTGATTTAGACTCGTTTAGTTTGATTTTCCATTTTTTTGTCCACTTATGGTTTTTATCTATTGACAACTGTAATTTTTCTGCTGCTTCTTCACTGGTATCACCTACTGCTAGAATGGCAGTATCATCTGCAAAGGTGGCTATAGCATTATTTTCTAGTTCAGGTATGTCGCATGTGTATAACAAGTAGAGGACCGGACCTAATACACTTCCTTCAGGGACTCCTACTTTAATTTCTTTTAAATCTGTGTAAACGTCTTCTTGTTTGATTCTGAAGTATCTATCAGATATGTATGACTGTAGAATTTCTGAATATTGTCTAGGCATAAAGGATTTCAGTTTATACAGTAAACCTTCATGCCATATATTATCGAATGCCTTAGTTTCTAAAAATATTGTAGAGCAGACTTTCTTTTCCTCTAACGATTTCTCAATTATGTTAGTAATTCTATGTACTTGATTAATAGTAGAGTGTTTATTTCTGAAGCCAAATTGGTGGTTTGGAATTAGTTTTTTCTCTTCTGACTGAAATGTAACAACAAAATTAATGATGGAGTTAGTCGCCAAAGATAAGATCTATTTGGCAGGACATAACAAAATATAGTGGAACTATACAGGTTCAATGGGAATCTCTATGTCATTCCAATGGTCTAAGTGTGATTTATATAACGGTAGAAAAGGTTCTAGAATAAAAAGTCGTGGTAAAATAGCACAATACCTTTCCAAAGAGCCTTTTAATGATTTGCAGTAGATATTAGACATAATTAAGAAACAAGTACTTAATGGGTCGCCATTATCTAATAATCAAAAAGATTATGATATATTAATTCCTCTATTCCTGCTAGCCTGCATAGCTAGTTCCGAACATAAAGCGACCAGTTATTCTTCATCAATGATGATTACCGGAAAAGCAATAAAGCTTCTTCAAGATCTCATTGGAAAATTGCCTCTATGCAAAGAAAAACGGTTATTCCTGTACATCGAAAATTTGAAAGGAAAATTGAAAAAACTCTACGAATTTGCTCGCAAAAGTTTGAAAGTGATAAAAGCAAGTCCAGGCTCAACATGCATACTACCAGCTTAACTTTAAAAGAGGTGATCCAGTATGGTTATACAATCCCAATCGTAAGAAAGAACTGTCTGAAACTTCAATGAAACTGGGACACGGTTCTGCAAAAAATAAACGATCTAATCTACCGGATCCAGTTTTCGGCTAGAAGGAAACCCAAGGTAGTTCATATCGAGAGATTATAGATATATAGATCAGTTATTCGAGGAGAAGAATTATAAAGGAAGGAGCAGTGTTACTTGTCGAAAAAAAAAACAAGTATTAAAATTGTAGAATGTTCTAGATGTCATTGAAATATCAGAAAATGACAGTTAGGTTAGATCATTCACTTAAAGTTGTTATTAAGTATTGTAAAATTGCTAAAATAACTTGTTGTACATAATCAATTAATGAAAGAGAGCCACCGTTTATTATTATTTTTTTTATTTAGAAAAAACATATAATCCACATCAACCACGAAGGGTTATTAGTGGAGTAACGTACACAAAAGTTCATTTTATTTACATTAAATAGATGTATATAAACGTAAATCTTTTAAATAATTTATTACATAGTCAGTGTTTATGGTTAAAGGGTTTTTGATGTCATCTGAGATTCCATATTTTCTTCTTGTTTCTTCGTGGTACTGGCAGTCAATCAGAATATGCTTCACCGTCAATGGGAGAGAACAGTTTCTGCAGGTTGGAGAAGGTTCTTTGTTGATTAAGAATCTATGGGTCAGTGCAGTGTGTCCAATTCTTAGTCGGTTAATTATTACTTGATCCCTTCTATTGGATGGATTATTCAAGATGGTCTTCACAAGGGGATAAATCTCATATAGTTTGGTTCCTGAATCTTTCCAGTAGTCTTGCCATATGTTCATACAGTGGTCTTTAATTAGGTTTTTGAGATCGGAATATGGGTAATTTATTGTTTTGGTTGTGTATTGTCAGTTTATTCGACTTGTGTTTGCTAGGTTGTCCACTTTCTCATTTCCAGCTATTCCTACATGCGACGGTACCCAGATAAATGCTACTTCTTTTCGAGTTGATTGAATTACATTTATCTCATTTTTTCTAGCCCGAAATATTGAATTTGTAGGGTATATTTGTTTTACACCTAATAGAGCATTTAATGAGTCAGTGATAATGACACATTTATTCTCACTACGCGTTTTGAAGAAAATTAAGGCTTCCAAAATGGCTGTGGTCTCGCCTGTGAGGATGCATCAGTTTGTAGGTATGGATATAGTGTGAGTAGTGTATTTACAGTAGTATGCAGCAGCATGTCCGTCATGAGCTTTAGAGGCATCACTGAAAATTTGGAGATGATCAGGATAATGAGATATCACTTCGGAGTACAAGTGTTTAATGAAAATCGGATTTGTAGTTGATTTAGGGTATTTTGTGAGGGTTAAATCAATGGTAAGTGGTTGGATTATCCATGGAGGAAAATTTTCACTGACTTGTAGAGATCGATTTAGCTTATCCATATTAAAGTTAGAAGATTTTATTCGTTCTATAAGGGGAGTACTATTTTTAGTTTGTTTTGTAGAACCAATATTCGGATGGCAAATTTGGGAGAATACTGGATGTTGTTTCTGTGCTGATATTTTCCCTATATAGTTTAGGGATAATTGTTGGCGTCTAATATATAGAGGTGGTTCTCTCGCTAAAACTTTTAAGCTACTAATAGGACTAGTTCTGAAGGCACCCAGTGCTAATCTCAAAGCTGTAGATTGTATGCTATTTAGTTTTTTAAAGCAGTTTTGCTTGCAGCACCGTAAGATATGCAACCGTAATCTAATTTACTTCTAATAAGTGATTTGTAAAGGTTAATTAATGTTTTACAGTCGGCACCCCAAAATTTATTAGATAATATTTTAAGTATGTTTAACCGGTTTTGGCATGCTTGTTGTAATTTATTAATATGCACATTCCAATTTAATTTTTTATCGAAAGTTAGGCCTAAAAAACTTACTTCTGTTGTATGTTTTATAGGTAAATCATTTAATCTTAAATTAATTGTATGGTAAGTGTTATTTTTACTAAAAATTACGTATTGAGTTTTTTCGGCAGAAAAATTGAATCCGGTTTGTAATGCCCAATTATGAAGTCGATTTAACATAAGTTGTAATATATTTGTTGCTGAAACTAGGCTATTAGATTTGGTGTAAATAACAATATCATCCGCGTAAATGCTAGCTTTAATAGGAGCTCTGATTACATTTATGATGCTATTAAAAGCCACTAAAAATAGGGTTGGACTTAAAATGGATCCTTGAGGGATTCCATTATCTAGCATTTTTGGAGTACTTATGATTCCATTTATTCTAACTTGTATAGAACGATTACTTAAGAAATTTTTTATAAAAGCAAGCATGTTACCTTGAATTCCATAATTATTAAGTGTTGCTAATATAGAGTGTTTCCATGTCCTATCAAAAGCCTGGATTATGTCAAAAAATATTGCAATCAACTTCTGATTGTTTGCAAAGGCTTCATTGATTGAGGTTTGCAGTGAAATATGATTATCTAATGTATACCGTCCCTTGCGAAAACCACTCTGAAATGGGGTAAGGAGATCTTTTGTTTCTAAATACCATGTTAGACGAAGATTTAGAATTTTTTCCAGTATTTTGCACATGCTGCATGTGAGAGAAATAGGACGGTACGATGAGGGTATATCTTTGGGCTTATTGGGTTTAATAATGGGAATAGTTATTGACTGCCACCGTTTATTGTTTAATGGTTTACACAACGATTTCATAGATCTGAAGGTCCGTTTTTCTTTCAGAACAGCGAATATGTGTGTATTTGATTTATCTTTCTTAATTGGTTTTGTGTAACGTTTTTGATCTTAGCTTCTTACGTTGTTATGTAATTGTAGGTTTATGTTTATTCTTTAACTTTTAAAGAGCTAGAACAGTGGTGCAACTTCTGTAATCTAGGTAATTAGCATTATAATGTCTTCTGCCTTCTTTTCTAGATGGTTCACTAAGTTCTATACGTCATAAAATTTTTGTCGTTTTGAAGAAACTAACATCATACAATGTGGTGTGAAAGAATCATCGTCATAATATCGTTCTCATTTTGGTAAATTGCGTGCTGCAGCGTGTAACAGTGGATATTTTCAATAAATAAAAGTGAGCAGCGATAACTTTTACTCTCGAAGCTCGAATTAATTATACAAAATGATAAAGCTGTCGAACGAGGAACAGTATGCGTTTATCACCTTGTAAAATAACATGAAATTACCTTTTGTTAATTTACAAGTGCGCACTTACGAATTTAATGAATAACTTTAAATATGAAAATTGCTACTTATTATTCATGTACGTGTCAGATAGCAATTAAACTGAAATAAACATTCATAATTCTGCTGTAAAGGTGGTATCCCGGCAAGATCTGTGCTCGTAAGAGGAAAAGTAAAACTTGACTTTCTTCCTGAAGGCTGTTTTCGAACGGTGAATGTGATGCGAATTTTTCACCGAAAACTTGCCGAGACGATAATTAAAATTTATTAATTTATTGAAAGTGATTTTCAATAAGATTGACCAACGGATCTTCTTATTGCTTATGCCACTATTGAACTTTCATGTGTAGCTGTATTTTCTTTGATGATGATGATGATAATGATAGTGTGTTTGGCATGGAAACTAGTCCATTTGCCACAGATTTTTGAATGATTTATGTTATTTATGAATTGAAACTTGATTGTAACAAATTTGTATTATATATCTGGATGCATATAAGTGATTACATACGAGTTTGGATATTGATTTCTGATTAAATGACGGTAGGTGGGATGTGTTTACTGGAAGTTGCACCTTACTTTTAACTAAGTTTTCATAAAATATAGATAAGAGTGCTTTACTTTTAATACATCCAAACAGGATGTAATCAATATCACCCTGGAAAAGATTATCGCATGAGCATTTTCCTGATTCTATAATGTTTAATCTAGCTTTTTGAAGCGTCTATGATTTCTCGTTATCTAGTTATAATCTATAAACTAATCCTTGTTTATTATTTTTCTTTTTGCAGAGATTGTCACTTGTGTACTGTCTACTGTATGTCTGGATCTATATAGAGATGTATAAAATTCGTAGAAGGTAGTAAAAGTACCGAAAGCTGAAAAGTACCTAAATTTCTTCTAAAAGAAAAGACTAAAGATATCATCTCTTCTATTAGCCTACGTGAATGAGACAAATACTTTGAAAAAATACTGGCGGAAAAAAGACAGAATATCTAAAAACACCACAAACACACTCTTTTGTAAAAGTAAATACAAAAGCATCTCCATTTAGGATTGATAGTAGAGAAGTAAAACGAATATGTCAAATGTTGAAAAATGGAAAATCATCAGCTCCAGGTAATATACCACCCAAGGAAGTTTGGTTATGCCGACGACTGGGTCCTTGCAACAAGGTGATATTTCGTCATAAATAATGTAACTCCAGCACTCCAAAGGAGTTTTTGCCATTCTTGCAGCATCTATTACACTTGGTAACTTGCGAATAAGATTATGTTGTTTTGAACGAACTGTTTGTGATGGGAGATTTTTATTCCATTTTGTTTTTATTTAAGAGCTTCTCTCCTTTACTTTTCTCTCTTTTAAAAAAGTGGTTATTATCATCTGCGTTAGATCCATCGTAATTATTATTATCACTAGCTTCTTGCTCTCTTCATTATCAAAATCGTCCTGTGAATCACCTTCGTCGTCGTCAAAAATCAATCTTTGTAGTTCTTCAACATCTTTACGATTTTCCAAGTTATATTTTTTACTACAACTTGCCATGATATTCGTATTTCCGACCTAAAACAAGTATAAATTTGTTAACTTAACAAAAAAATCTCCAACCAGCGCAGTGAATCAATTTGATATTTTTATTAAGTTAGTGTAAGTATAATTATGTAATTTTGAATAAAAGGAAAAGTAGTAATAGTATAAAGAAATAGTACCAAACGAATAAAAGTCAGAAATTTACAAAATTTATTTTGTTACACTAATGGGCGCGCTATATCAAAATGAATATTATTCAAATATCTTCGTTCTAGCAAAGAATATTTACTAATGACCGATTTACTGGTGACAATTTACGACTGTTTACGAGACACACATACTGGCACAAAACATTTGTGTTGTATCAATTTGAACAGTCGCGCCCAACGGAAGGTTTAATAAAAGCTTTTTCCTTCAACTTTGCAGAAAAAAATCTTTCATAAAAATATGAATTACCGCAGCAGTTAAAAATGTAAATTGTGTGCAAAAATTACTCATTTTTCATTATTTAAACAATGATCCAGTTATACAAATGATATATTTTCTTGAAAATATCTTTTGTTTTCATCAAAACTTTGATATAAAGTTGGTTTTAACCTGTACCGAATTATATTTTGATTTTATTTTATTTGATCAGGCTATAAGGGTCAACAAAATATATTTTATATTGTTAAGTTAATAAATAACAAAATTATAGTCCTCTCGATGAGAAGATTGGTAATTTTTATTATGTGCCAAAAACTGGTTTTCCTCCACGATTAACTCCCTCTTTTGTTTCACACGTTTTTGCCTCGCTTCTATTTATATGTTTTTCATTATGAAAATTAAGGTCACCTTCCAATTCTGCTCATAATTACAAAAATGATCGACGAGAGCCACAACCATTAACTTGAAGTATAAAAGGACGATAAACAACTTCCAATCTTCTTTTTTGACTATCTGTCATCACGTGAAAAATGTAATTGGGTGATTATTTAGTGAATCGCATGATGATTAGTCACTAAATATAAAATTATTTTCCTGGTATCTTAATTAAGTCACTCCCGATAGACGTGCCACAAAAGTAAAACATCTGATAAAAAGATCATCATTTAAATTAGAGATTTTTATCGCTAGATATTTGTTCAAAAAATTACCATTCTTGACAGATACAATGCAGAATTTTTAAATAATGAAGCGTTTGTTGGATAAGAATAGGAAAATAATATTTGGACGGTTTTTTTTTTATAAAATTTGAAAACAAACAAATGTTAGATATGAATAATTTGGGAGAAAGGAGGAATATATACTTTTTTTTCTGCATATCCAATAATTGCACTTCAGTAATAAATTTTTAGAAATTAATTATTAGCCTTCCATTTTTTTTAGATTTTTCGTTCTTTTCGAGTGCTCTCTTTTGTTTACCTTTTTTGTTCTTTTCTTTCAATATTTCGATACACCAGTTCCAAAGTGTAACAAGTCAGAAATCATTAGTTACGAGAAAACAGGGAAAAACTTGTCTCCAATATGTTTGGGTTACATAATTTTATTATTTTGTTAATATAATAACAATCGACATATCTTATTAATGTTTCAAGAGATACAAGCTAAACTATGATGTTATTAAAAAAGAAATATATACATATATAATAAGTAACTAGCGGACCAACTCGACATCGAGTTTTGATGTAAGTTTTGCTGATATTTAAGAGGGGCGGAGTCTAACGATCCATCATTTCCGTCGCCTGGTGTAAATGTTCCAAAAATCCTAAAAATAAACTGTATCGACGCCAATTTTTTTAAATTGAAAATCGATACAGTAGTTTTTTAGGATTTTCAGGAAGATTTACATTAGGAAACGGAAACAATATGATTATTAGACTCCGCCCCTCTTAAATAAAAAACGGAAGTAAAACCGGAAGTAACTTTTTTTTGCATATTTTAGATTGTAAAATGCCACGTTTAAGAAAAAGAAGTCGGTTTGAGAACTCTAACTAACTAACTAACTAAATTTATATTTAAATATTATTTAAATTTAAAAAATACAGAAAACAGTACGATGCTCCGCGCTGGTCTACTCTACCGCCTACTGTTCCACTTTTTTGAGAATACGCAACAATTTTACTTTATAATAAGTTTATTTTTTATTTATTTATTTAAAATAAACCCAATTTAAAGTAAAATTGTGGCTTATTCCCAACAAAATTAATAATATATTTCTAACTTATAAATTAAAAACAAAGTAATGCTTATCTCATTATTTAATTCTTCAAGTATTAAACTCAAAACGTAGTCTAAATCTCTAAATATCAATCACAACACCTCACACACGCTGCACTTGTTGCAAATAGAATACTTTCTAACTATACATACAAATAAAAAAATACCAACTCATCAGATAGTGTAAAACAGACCCCATAAATTTAAATCGGAGACAGGAGGATCCCGAATTTTGAGTGGTCATTATCGTTATTCCTTAAGTGGAAACACTTGTTGGTGCATTCCAGCATTCGAGAATTGACGCGTTGTTGCATTGTGTATAATATTGAATTCCTATACTTTACTATAGGAAAAATTCATTTTATGGCCGCCATTTTTAAACCGGTTTGAATTTTTTAAATTTTAAACCTTAGGGGAAATCTACTCAACAATCTGTTTAATTATTCGAAAAAATTATTCTCCTATCTATCACCGTTTAGGAGGAGTATTGCGCACAAGAAAAGGGCTTAGCCTTTTAGTATATAAGATTTGAAGGTATTTGTCTTCTAGTTGTTACTAAACTAAACATTTTTCATATTTCATTGAAAGTTCATATTAGGTATTAGATTTATTTAAATAAAACAAAAAAAAACGTATGGTTCTGTATTAATTAAATATACTACAAAACCTTAATTTATTAATCTGATAATATGTTTTCTTCGTCTACCGTTGTGGAGGCTACAGGAAGCATACCAATATGCTCTCGGGATCGACCCAGAATTGCACAAGGAAATCAGTTCTTTTTTCTTTAAAGAAGAAATACCTGGTGGATACCTATAAGCACTAAGTAGGGTTCAGCTTAATGTCTGCTCGCTGTCCTCTTGTTCTCCGATCAAGATTTCGCTCATCCGGAAGAACGAACAACAACAAGTCAAAAACATCATTTTTAAGGAGAGATAAAAATAGATTGTTTCGATTTTAATTTAGCTGTCAGTTTTAAACGGTAATTGCAAAAATTTTCAAATCAAAAACGAAGATAATGGATAAGTGAATGTTTCTAATTGTGTAAGAAGCAAAACCAAAAAAAATATGATATCTGATTTAACAAAGAAAAAAAAGATAAAAATTTTGACTTATGTCACTTTTTTTTCAAAATTTTGGTCACTTTTTTAAAAATTAATGAAAATATTAACTTACAGCTATAAGCTTATAGCTTATAGCTATTAACAAACTTGAAAACAGTAAAAGCCATGAATCATCCTTAAAATGTCTCATTCATACTTTGCTGATAGGAAGATGTTGGTATCAGTGAAAAAAAAAAATGACAGTAGTTTTGTACAGGAAATGTAAAGAAAGTAGGCGTCCTTTAAGGAAGCATAATATACTATTATTTATTTTATTTAAATATTCCAGTCGTCAGAGACGAAAATGCCACTGAATCTCTAAAAATCATACAAAGAAGCTGAATTTTGCTGAGAATGTCAATTTTGGGAATCCAAAAAAGACGCAAAAAAGTTTAAACATTACTACACCCCGGCTTCTCCCTAAAACTTCTTTCCTAGGGTGAGGGAAAT
The DNA here is from genome assembly GCF_040954645.1 of Diabrotica undecimpunctata. Taxonomy (NCBI): domain Eukaryota; kingdom Metazoa; phylum Arthropoda; class Insecta; order Coleoptera; family Chrysomelidae; genus Diabrotica; species Diabrotica undecimpunctata. The sequence continues at coordinate 206,595,911 of NC_092803.1, read as the reverse complement.
ACATCTTTAGTTATTTATAGACATCTTTTGTTTAGTTATATCCTTATAATATTGTTACGAAAGATTTATCCCACATAGGAAAAGTCCATTGAAAAAAAAAAGATAGTGAAGTTTGAAACGTCAAAAAATTAAAATCATTTAGTTGTCAGTTAGTTATATTGTATTGTCATATTGTTGGTGTTGAATAAAGTTAATTTTCAAGAAGTGTAACATTGGTGACAGCGGTGGGATAAAGAAATATTTAGAAGTTGTTAATGGTAAATACAAGATCCACTGAGTTTGACAAAGAAATGGATACGTCCGGACCCCCTGCGTGGTTTTTAAAAATGAAAGAAGATGAAGAGAAGCGTAGACAAGAAGAGAAAGCGGAAAATGAGAAGCGTAGGCAAGAAGAGGAAGAGGAGAAGGAGAGGCGTAAAAAAATAGAGGTATAAATCATAGATGGTTTATCCAAAATTCACGAAAATTTTCAGTTAGAGATAAGGCAAATCACTAGTAGAATAGATAAGTTAGAAGAAAAACAAAACAATTTTGAAAATAAAATAGAACAACAACAAAATGATTTGAAATCTAATTTACAAATACAAATAGTTGAGTTAGGAAAAAAATTAATACACAAGCTTCTTTATCTAATGTTTCAGTAACTAACGTCGAATCTAAACAAACAGCTTCATCACCTTCCATAATTGAACCAGGTACAATTAGAACTAGTAAATTTTTAAAACCACCCACATTCGATGGTCAGACAGCATGGGAAACTTATCGTTTCAATTTGAAGCTGCAGCTAGAGCAAATGGCTGGAATGAAAAAGAAATGGTGGTGTCGCTTCGAGGACAGGCAGCAACCGTTTTGCAATTCCTTCCCCAAGATGCACCCAGTTATACCTCTCTCGTTGAAGCTTTAGAGACAAGATATGGCCAACAGCATCTGAAGCAGGTTTTCCAAAGTCAGCTAAAAATTCGATATCAAAAACATAACGAAAGCCTGCAAGACTTTGAAGCCGACATTAAAAGATTATTGCACTTGGCATACCCTCAGGCACCTAAAGATTTTCTGGAACAAATTGGAATACAGGCATTCATTAATGGACTACAGGATGTTCAAATGCAACAAGCTCTCCGATTACAACATCACAAATCGCTAAATGGAGCACTAGTCTCAGCCCAGGAGTATGAAGCGGCAAAAAGAATTTCCAGATCTCGCCCAAAATTAAGAGAAATAAGATTTCAAGAAAATAAAGAAATCACAACCGCAGATAACCAACAACCTATTTTATCCCAAATTTTAAACATACTGCAAAATCTTCAACAAAATCCACGAAATGAAAACAGAAGATGTTTTAATTGCGGGAGAATAGGACATTTTCAAAACAATTGCAGAAGCCGATCACAAACAAGGAGAGAACATCCAAAGAACGAGGCTAGAAGGTCACCTAGATCGACATCCAGACGCCCATCACATAGTCCTATTAGAAATACTAGTAGAGATAGGTCTCTAAGAAATCGATCTCCCACAACTGACCACAGATACGCAAACAATAGTCAGGGAAACGAATAAAAGTCGACACTAAGGGGCGGGCGTCGGCTGTATCTAATAAAAGCCCCCAAATTCACACTTATACTTTACATAAAAATGAACAGAATTTATTACTTAAAGGCTACGTTGAGAATCAAAAATGCACCTTTATTATTGATACCGGTGCAACCAGATCCTTTATTCGAACCGGATTTCTGAATGAAAAACTACAACTCACTAAAACAAACTTAGTTCTTGAAACAGCTTCAGGCCACACTATTCCAATTCATGGAGAGATAATGACAACCATACAGATTGGTAACACCTTGATAAAACACATTTTCCTTGTAGCCGATATTAAAGACGAATGTGTTCTTGGGATGGATATTATGCAGAACAAATTTATCATAGATCTTCAAAATAAAATTTTGTTAATTGAAAATGAAGAAATTGTCCTAAATTTGGAAGAATCGGTACCTCAAGTAAGAGTTATAGTGAGCGAGAATACCGAAATTCCTCAAAATTCTGAAAGTATCATCCTGGCGAGACTGAGTCAAAAACCTGAAGGTCTACATTTCGGCGTTGTGGAAAGCGATGAACTAGTTAGTGATGGAATTTTGATAGCCAGATGTCTTATTAATGTAGATGAGATGATTCCAGTAAGGGTTGCTAATTTGTCTAAAAAGCCTTTTAAATTGAAGAAAGAACAACAAATAGCATTCTGTACACCAATAGAAAAAATAAGCAAGTGCGAAAAATATTTAAAAAAGAATACAGCTTCCAGTAACCCAGTTGACGCTAGTCTAGTGAAACAACTAATCAAAAATGTTGACCACTTAACAACTAAAGAATTGAACAAAATTAACTTTATTCAACACCAACAATATGACAATACAATATAACTAACTGACAACTATATAATTCTAATTTTTTGCCGTTTCAAACTTCACTAACTTTTTTTTCAATGAACTTTTCCTATGTGGGATAAATCTTTCGTAACAATATTATAGATGAATTTCTTGATATGCAAATGACCTGCAAGCATTTTGAATGCATGCAGGTCATTTGCATGTCATTTTGAATGCATTTTGCATGCATTTTGATTATTTTATCAAAAAATATATTTTGTCCAATTTTATAGATTATTTCTTCCAATTCTCTGTCCCTCGATTTGAATTTAACTGTACATAAGTTACTTATATTTGCCCGAGAGCGTGGATATACGATGTATAAAAAAGTAATAATTTTTAATATGAAAAGAAAGTGATTAAAATTTCAATCAGTCTTTATATATTTACTTAAACTCGCGCGGAAATGTCGTCGAAAAGCTGCGTACCACATTCGGAGCGCAATTTCTGTAATCGATTACCTTATTTATACTCAATCTGCGGCATGTTGCATCGATGCCTGGTGCACATACGGAAATACATCTGGGCCCAGGCGCGGTTTTGCCAATTTTTCAGTTTTCGGAGAATGTAACGTAATTATTGGGAAAACGTACTGATTTAGGCGATTTCCGAGTACCGATTATTTTAATTCTTTACGTCATATAACGGAAAAAACATCTGCACTTGAGAGGGGTTAATTATGGCGGTGGATTATGGCTCATGATTGATAAATTTGAATTTAAATTAACAAATTTGTTCCTCTTTTGCGGACTTTTATAATTTCCTCTTTTATTTTTAAATGAAAGCCTCGTAAGTTGTTATAAGAAGGAAAACACTTCATCTTAGCAGTTTTATTTTAAAAACCAATGTAATGTCTTTGCTACAGAATACCCTTTTCATTTTGTTAAATGCATTTCTTGCTTGACTTATTTTTGAATTAACTTCTTAATTGTACCTAAGGAGGTCATCAAAGAGCGCAAACTAGAATATCTTGGCCATGTTATGAGGAATGAATAGAGATACGGCTTGTTGCAACTCATTCTTCAGGGCAAGGTATTTGGAAAGAGAGGACCAGGGAGAAGAAGAATATCTTGGCTTCAAAACCTGAGAAAGTGGTTTAATACATCGACAACCGGACTATTCAGAATAGCAGCAAGCAAAGTTAGGATAGCCATGTTGATCGTAAACATCCGGAACGGATAGGCATCGTAAGAAGAAGAAGAAGACCTAAGGAGGTGGCTGTTATTTTCACCCCACTTTGAGTGGTAGAGGTTCTTGACCTTTTCCTTTTGGTTGGTTGAATCCAATCTTGAATCCGCAATTTCAGTCTTTCCTTCACAATAATAGCGAAGAGAATGTAAGGAAATATATTTGAATTAGGCTCTGGTAGGAATTAGGTACTCGGTTAGGATGAAAACATGGTAATTTTGCTAGAAAGAATTTATCATTGTAATAAATCTGCCTTAATGTGTATTCTTAAAATACTAAAACTAATTATTCAATCAAAGAATCAACGCAATTTTAATCCGCCACCCCTCCCCCCGAAAACGTCATTTTTTTGATTTATTTTTTTCGGTAGGTTTCAATCAATTTAAAAAGTTGTTTTATCAAAAAATATATTTTTAATTTTTTTCAGTAGTGTGCTTTCAAAACCTGAACTTATTTTTAAGATTTTTATGGATTTTCCCCGTTTTATAGACTTAAAAATAGATAAAATCAAAGTTTTTCTGTAAGTTATCTATAATTTGAAATACCTGAGTCCTTTAAAACATTTTAAAATTGGGTGAAACACATTTACTCCACTAAAAACATGTTTTTTTATGGTTTCTGAGGGGTTTTGCGAATTTTTGCGTGGATAATCTCATTTTTGAAGGAAAGCCTCCTAAGCTCATCTTCATCTTTTTTTTTTTATTGGGCTTTGGCTTGAAACCTTTAGCCACGTAATTACATATAAATATTAGTATTCATTCATACAGGATTGTACAAGGAGGACACTTTTCACGCTCAGGGATTCATCAGAGCGGCTTTATTGTAACAAACAAGACATAAACCACGGTTAGGTAAGTGGGCAACATATACCTATGGTAAACATACAAAGGAAATGTTCACGCACACGATCAATTTTACACTCATACCTTTAATTTAATTTTTACAAGAAATATCATAATTATTTTAAAGATTTTTATATTGTCTTCACTTAATAGAAGATTTACGCTTAATGGTGTACTTAAACCCTCTTTTATCAATTCTTTTAGCAGCCACGTGCTTGTATTACGATGGAGTGGGCAGTTGAAGAATAAGTGATTTAAATCAGCTATACCAGTTCCACACTCACATCGGTCTATTGGGAGAACTCCTATTTTGTGTAGATGTTTCGGAAAACATCCATGATCTACTTTTAATCTTAAGACAGTTGACACTGTGTTTCTGCTTAGTCTGACATCTTTGTAAAATTGTTTTACATCTACTGTTGGTTGTAATTTGTATAAATTAGTGCCCCTGCTTTCACCAAACTGAATCTAGTGAAGTGAAGAACACTTGCTAGAGTTCGAAACAGATTTTACTGGATCTGTTGTCGCCGAGATGTACAACATTGGTGCAAGATACGCGGTTTTTGTAACGGTAGAAAAATTCCTATAATAACAAACCGTAGTAAAATTGCACATCTTTCCGGAGAGCCTTTTGAACGACTTGCAGTGGATATTCTCGGTCCTCTTCCGATAACAGAGAGAAGAAATAGGTACTCAATGATCTCAATAGATTCAAAATTGTCTTAAATTGCACCCTTTCCTAATATCTTGGGTATTGATTGAGATTGTGATAATTTAAAAACTGCTTACAGTGCAACCTTTTAAGAAATAATATAAACATCTGGGTAGGTATACCAATCTATCCAGATCTTGGGCAGTACGCGGAATAATCCCCCAGGCTTGTAAGAATCCTAGCGATTTCTATGATTTAAATATGAATAAGTTTTGTAATAACTTAACTTAACATACTGTGTCATAATGTGTAACGAATTTCTACAATACATTCAAAACAAGCCGTTAAAAAGTGGTTTTTTATAATGTTTAAGGAAAAGATATCCGGTATTATCTACGAAAACATTAATTAAAAATGTAAATCACCCAGATTTAACAACCCTGCCAGATGTTACATCAAGTATACGTTCTAACGAATTATCAGATACTTAAATTTATTTAGTATTGCTGCTAAAAATATGGCAGTTGTCAGAAACGAATTTTAACTGCCGGTATAAATATATTTCGCGAATTGAAAACGAACCGGAAATCGTATATTATTTTAATTAATTGCCTTGATAAATATTTCAGTTAATCAGAGAATTTAGCACGGTGAAATTACAAAAAAAAATGCTCAAATTAATTTAAAAAAGTTAATCTGAATATTATAAACGATTCCAGAACAAAGAAGTGCAGAAATGGGACTGGATATCAACAACACAAAGGCCGAGTTGAGGATAATCAGTAGAGACCTATATAAAAGATCAGCCGAAAATAAATAATCTAGCCATAGAACGAGTTGAAAAATTTCTTAGTACCTTGGGACTGTCAGCGTATGCCATAGTCTGTGGACTAGTACGCATTTCGATGCGCATCGCCCCGCCTCGAATTTTCCCATTGGCTCTTGACCTGGAAATCCCTATTTATCGCTCAAACAGCGCATATAAATATTGGCGATTTTTAGGTCAGCCAGGTCAGTTCCTCACGGGCTCTCCGAGAGCTTAGTACTCTCGGGGCTCTGCTTCCTGCATTTATTTTCCATACTCTGTGGCTGAGAATTGTTTCAACTTAACTTGGTGTTTTTATTTCGACGAAGAAATTGTCATGTAAGAAATATCTTGCCTTTTTCAAGGCAAGACACCGAAGATAAATGTTTTCCAAGTCCATAACCCAAAAATGGACTTAAGTAGAGGAGCTCTCGACAGTATATTCGAAGCCCTCTACAGCGCACCCGGGGATAACAGAAGGTGGTTAGACCCTTATTTGTTCCCCCGAGGTGACAGGACTACCTTCAATAGAAAATAGCAATGTAGAAGTAAAGGTAAAAATAAGTGAAGATAAGTGGATAATGACAAAAACTGTCTGCAGTTAATTTAATAACTAATTGAAGTTCCTTTAAACCAGTGTTCCCAAACTTTTTTTTCGTAGTCCACTTACCGATATTTTTGATTTGGCATATTTTAAACCAGAGAACTACAAGTAAAAATGAAATTCAGGAATGCCGCGCAGATTGGGGGGAATCTCTGCGTTATAAAAACAGAAACAATGATAGAAAAGACTGATATTGAAAAACAAGAGCTAGTCAAAAAACCACAATGACCGCATTTATATAAACAATAACCTAATATTGAAATAAAAAGAAATACAGAAACAAATAAGTACAGAGCAAAAGAAGAAAGAGCAAAAGGAAAAAGGGCAAGAATAGGATACAAAAAGTTAACGGTAGATGGTAGAGAATGGAGATGGGGGAAGATTACATGGGAAGAAATTACTACCACTACTAAGAAAGGTGCTATTTCTTTCTCAGTTCAGCCATTTGCTGTAGCTGCAGCTTTTAATTAAAAGCAATAAGTTTGTCATGTTGGTTGATCATCGAATGTGGGCGGTTTTAAAATTTTGCTGGTTCTAATTATGTCTTGTTCAAGCATGGAAGATGATAAGGATGTTACTGAAACAATAATGAAATGTTCGGAATTAGTTACTGAAACAATATTACGTACGGAAGCTTGGGTATCAATTTTTCTTTTTAACGCAATCTTACTTAAAATTTTCGTGAATTTGAGATGCAATATTTATGATTTCTACCTCTAATTCTCTACACCTCTCCTACTTTTTCTCTTCATCTTCCTAATTACTCTTCTCCTTTTCCTGTTTTTCTGACAATTCTATATAGAATAAATCTTATGAAACTGTCTTAACAATATATTAAGTATAACCAATTAATTAAACAAACCAATGGAATGCCCAAACCGAACGTTTCTCACTTTCTGCCTATTAAACTTTTTACCCACTTTCAAAGTGTTATTAAAAAGTCTACATATGTATAACCTGGCTAACTCTTAGTATATATAATATCTATTACATACCTCTTTGAGTTCAAGATCATGAAAACTTTATGGAAAGTTTACGAATGTTCCAGTTTAACCCGTTCGTTTCAGTCTTCTTTTTAACCCTGTACTATCGAGGAGCTGAATGGCCTCGATGTTTACATGACTTTCCAGCGAAGTCTTGCATCAAGTGTAGTACCTAAGTATTTTGCGGTAGATGCATATGGTATTTGGGCATCAGTTATTCTAATTGAAATGTTTTAGATTTTTTTATTTGTAAAATTAATGTAAATTGTTTAGGCATAAGAATTTGTAGATTAAACATTCATGCCATACTTTGGCGAAGGCCTTAGGCTACGTCTAAAAAGATTGTAGAACAGACTTTCTTTTCTTCTAATGATTTTTCAACTATGTTAGTAATTCTATGTACCTGTTCAATGGCAGAATGTTTATTTGTGTAACCAAATTGGTAGTTTGGAATGACTTTTTTCTCTTCTATTATTGGTTTTATTCTTTTTAGCAGGAGTTTCTCCAACAGCTTCGACATCACTGGTACAAGTAATATTGGCCTATATGATGAGACTACATTTGGTGATTTCCCTGGTTTTTGGTATAATTGTAACCCCAGGGTATTCTCAATATAAATGCAGTATTGATTATGTTGGTCAATTTTACTATGGCTTTATGAGCCAGGTTGTTTAGTAATTTTTCAGTTATTAGATCATATCTTGGTCTTTCTTCGGATTTATGTTGTCTTTTATTTCATCAACTACTTTTTTCGGGGATGTTGGTCTAATTATATCTCCTGCCTGATTAGGCTTTAGCGATATTTGATCACTAATTTGGTCTTCATGCTGTTTCAACGTATTTTCTAAATATGTAGCTAACCTTTCTGCCTTTTGCTTCTAGCCCAACTACCGTCTTTCAGATTAATGAGTGGGAAATGGATTACTATTTTTTTTAGCCTTTTGTTGCTTTCCATAGAGACTCAGAACTGCTGTCATCTGTCAACTCTCTCAGAAATTTGGTTTGTGGTTATGGTTCAGTTTTGGTTTTAATTTTGGTTTGTGGTTGTTTTATATTAAATATCATTATAAATAATAAAAATCTCGTTAAAGTTGTTTATAATACTTATATAGGAAAAGTACAACTATAAGCAAAAATACATATTGGGAATCATAACTAAGGTACAAACTGATTGACTTATTTTTTACCTTTTGAATCTGTCTTTTAAGTTTTTGACCAACATTGTGTAGCATTTTTAGATTCCTTGGTATATATTGAAATCCCCTCGTATATGTTAAAACACTGAAATATTATTTCAATTCTTTTTGCCTCGCAGAGTTAATATAAACACATTTTTCTATCCCCAATTTTCAACACCGTATAATAATACCCGATGTGGTAGGCAAAATATTCGTTACAATTGTTCAAATTTTCAAAAATTCGGATAGTTGTTTCCTTTTACTTTTGATCTTGGAGTAGGAGTAGTGTTCATCATCTAATTGTTCAGGTTTTATTAATGGTACTGCTAATTCAATCCTATTTTTAAGGATTGATCTTAAACTTTCCCAGTCAGCTAGTTTATTTGTTATTATTAGATTACACTCCTTTCTAATGATCATGTCACTCACAGTAAGTATTAAATATTATTTGTGAATGATCCTTCGATATTATTAAAAAGATTAGTACCATACGCCGAAGAAATAGTTGGTTACTACCAGTGTGGTTTCAGGCCTGGCAGATCGACTATTGATCAAATATTTACAATAAGACGAATGCTTGAAAAGTATTGGGAATATAATCACGACGTGCATTAGATTTTTATAGACTTCAAATAGGCTTATGATTCAATTAATCGTGCAACATTATGGAAGGCAATGATCGAGCTCGGCGTACCCAAGAAACTAGCTGCGGTAACACAAATGTGTGTTAGTAACTCTTTTGCACAAGTTAGAATAGGGGGAGAAATATCAAATGCTTTCTGCGTAAATTCTGGACTGAGACAGGGAGATCCGTTGTCCCCATTGTTGTTTAACCTGGCCTTAGAATATGTCACGCGAAAAATATATCCAAAGATCAAACCAGACATAACTGCTCGGTGAGCAAGAATCATACTCGCCTTTGACGATGACGTAGACGCAGTAGCACAATCAACATTAGAAATTAAGGATATTTTCTAGAGCTTTGAAGAAGCTACATTAAACATCGGTCTAAAAATAAATGAAGACAAAACAAAATACATGGTTGTCTCAAAACAAGAACGACGGCGAATAAGGCAAAACATTACTATAAATGATCACAACTTCGAAGTGGTTTAAGGAATTTAAATATCTAGGAGCAACGATCACAAATGACAACAAATTAGAGCGAGAAGTTGAAACGAGAATAATGGCAGGAAACAGATCTTTCTTTGCAATACAACATCTAATGAATTCAAAACTTCTTTCACGAGGTACAAAAATCCGGATATATAAGACCATAATACGACCAGCAGTCGCGTATGGAAGCGAAACATGGACGCTAACAAAAAGAGAAATAAATAAATTGCTGGTGTGGGAATGTAAAATTATTCGAATGATATATGGCCTTTGCAGAGACAGCGTGACAAACGAATGAAAGGGCAGATACAATAACGAGCTAGAGTCTCTATTCGGAAAAGAAAATCTAGTCAGATATATAAAGGCCAATAGACTCAGATGGGCAGGGCATGTGATACGCAGTAACGACAATCGCCTTATAAACAATGTGTTCTGGGAAAGGCTAGAGGGAAGAAGGTCTGTAGGGCAGCCTACAAAAAGGTGGAAATATGCAGTCAAAGAAGATCTAGAGAAAATGGGAGTGCGACAATGGGAATTACTGGCACAGGACCGACAAACATGGAAGGCAATAGTAAACGCGGCAAAGACTCACGAAGAGTTGTAGCGCCATTGATGATGATGATGATGAATGATCCGAATTCATATCCGAACCATCATTAATAAATATAATATGATATGAATATAATATCATAATTTGATGAAATATTTTTAATAACAAAGAGATCAATTAAGCCAGGTATTTTGTTTCTATCTGTTGGCCAATAAGTCGGTCTATCTGTTGATATTGCTTCATATTTCTGTTTTTTTTATGACTTCCAGTAAAAATTCAAAATAACGGTACTTTAAATGTTTTCAAAAAAATTTTTAAATGGAAATTAGCATCATTGTATTCAGTCTGCTCGAATTAGGTTAGGTTAACTCACCAATTTCGCAGCTTGACGCAAAAAAGTTTCTGATTCCAGCACAATGTTATTGGTTCCTTGCGTGTAGTATTACAATTTTAAATAAATTTTTGTACTTTTATAGGGTGTTGTGGCCTTTTTCTCCGTGTGAGATAAATTACGGCTATACAGACACCAAAAACTTATACCAGCCTCGTCATTTGTTCCGGCACGTGATTGAATTGTAAATCGTCTATTTATGAAGTTTTTTCCGAGGCAATCAAATAAAATTCCGCTGGTATGTCACACGATCTTGGCCGTCCGTTCGCAGAAAATTGCTGCTAATAATCGGTAAAAAGCAGTAACGATTTTCTTAAGCGCTAGCAAAAACGATCATAGAATTGTTTAAGAGTCATTTCATGACTTACTCCTTGTCGATATGACATCAATATATTGAGAGATGTGGTCCGCAAAAAAACGACCACCAGTTGTGAGAGTCTCCACAATAAAATAATAAGCAATAAATGGGACCGATCGCCGTGATAAGGCATTACACAAAAAGTGGTCTGGGACTGTGTGCTTGTAAAGCTCATACAAACGTTGAATATATATGGAGTTTAATGCGGCAAACTTGTAAATTTTAAACTAAAATAAGCGAGTCGAACCTTGTGAAATCTCGAACGTGGAGTAAGTCAGAGCTGTCACTCGCGGGGCTATCAGCAACACGTATCAGAAAATCTGTATAAAGTTTATCTTAATTGTTTTTAATTTTGAATGTTATTCTATTAGTTTTAACTATGTATCAAAGAAATATTGCTTACTAAATATATAAATATGGTAACTGATAAAATTTTTACCCAGTTATGGTAATTAAGAGTCCGCTGTGAATTATTTAAAAATTTTATTCTATAGTAAGAAATAAAACTAAATATGGGCTACATTATTAAATAAGATTACAAGTGACAGTTGACAACCGGAATCCCTACTGACATTGTGAACCAATGTTACCAAATACAAAACTCCAATACTGCTCGATTGGAAATGTTGCAACGTGAAAATCGCAATTATATATAATTAACAAAATAATATTAGGACGAAAGAAAAAAATCTTGGCTACGAAACATCAGAGATTGGACCCACACAAAAGGAAATGAATTAATTCATCAAGCCCAGAACAGAGAGAAATTTGCCATATTGATCGCCAACCTCAACAGAGAAGGCACTTAGGAGGAGAAAAATAATATTACAATTTACATGACATAAATTTTATTTCTTGTACCTAAAGGCTTAGTCAATATATCAGACAAATTTTGCTCAGCTGATATATACCTAATCCACCTTCAAAACTTCTTTCTAAACAGTTTAAGTCCTTGAAAAAATGATTATATATATATATATATATATATATATATATATATATATATATATATATATGTTTGCTCTTTTATAATTTTTATTACTTATCATTATCAACCTGTATACGTCCACCATACGCTATGGTGTTAGAAATGAGAGAGGAGAAACCCTGGTTAACTTCCTACATAGCAACAAATATTTCGTAATGAACACATTTTATAAGAAAAAACCGCAAAGAAAGTGGACGTGGTTATTACCAGACGGAAAAACAAGGAACGAAATCGATTACATCATGTGTAACAAGAAAGGTATCGTAGAAGATGTAACAGTAATAAATAATGTCTCTCTGGGTAGTGATCACAGAATGGTTAGAGCTAAACTAAGGATTAAGTATAGCAAACGTAGAATTAACTTTAATAATACGATACAAATAGACACAGAAAAGCTAAAAGTCGATAAAGAAAAATATGCTATCAAATTAAAAACCGCCCAAGCACTGAATCTAGAACAACTCAGCGTTAATAAAATTAACTCAGTTATAACAAAAGAACTATTGAATGCTAGCTCAGAAGTAGCAACCCGCCATAACAACAAACAATCCAAAATAAGTGCATAATCGAAGAATATGCTGAAACAACGAAAAGAGCTCCTGTCACTAAACAAAAGAAATACCACAGAATACAAAGAACTTAATCGAGCCATACGAAAACAGATAAAAGACGATATTAAAAAACATCAACAAGAACATGTAGAAAGAGTGATAGAGAAAAATCGAAGTCTGAAATATACCAAACCGAAATTAGGAAAGAAAAATATTATAACTATGAAAAATCAACACGGCCAACTAGAAACAAGCAAAGCTCAGATATCAAACATAGTTGAAAACTTCTATACTGAGTTATACCGCTCAAGAAACGATCCCCCCGACTCTTCAAAGCAAAATCTAAAAAGACAAATAACAAACGTAAATTCTGAAGTAATGCCCGAAATAAGCGAAGTAGAAATAGAAAATGCAATTAAAGAATTGAAAAGAAATAAAGCACCGGGTAGTGATGGAATTCTGGCAGAAATGTTGAAAGAAGGCGGAGAAGAAGTCATCAGGTACCTAAAAATACTTTTTAATAAATGCCTATTTGAAGGAAACATACCAAAGGAATGGAATACTGCTAACACAGTATTAATACACAAAAAAGGGGACAATACAGATCTGAAAAATTATCGTCCAATATCACTACTATCACAACTTTATAAAACATTCACAAAAATAATTACAAATAGATTGACAACAAAGTTCGATGTATATCAACCAGTAGAGCAAGCCGGATTTAGAAAAGGGTTCAGTACATGTGACCATCTTCACACACTAAAGGTCCTAATAGAAAAAGTTAACGAATACAATTTACCAATCTGTTTAGCATTTATAGACTACGAGAAAGCTTTTGACTGCATAGAATTATGGGCTATTGAGGAAGCACTGGTCAACAGCAGAATAGATTCTAGATATAGGATATTAATACATAATATATATCAACACGCTGAAATGGTAGTCACGATGGATAACGGAATGAAAACGAAGCCAATAAAAATCAACCGAGAAGTCAGACAGGGAGACACCATATCTCCAAAACTATTTACTGCCGCACTTGAAGACATCTTTAAATCACTAAATTGGGAAACGAAGGGACTATCGATAAACGGAAAGTATTTAAACCATCTAAGATATGCAGATGACGTAGTACTAATAGCCGACAGCTGGAAAGAACTGAAGACGATGATCGATGAGCTTCATACGGAATCCATAAAAAAAGGACTGAAAATGAATTTGAGTAAAACTAAGCTAATGTCGAATAAAGATGATCAACCGACGATAACCATCCAAGGAACAAAAGTGGAACATGTAGAAGAATACATATATCTGGGTCAGAATATCAAGGTAAACAAAGAAAACCGAACTACCGAAATAAGCAGACGAGTAAGAATGGGATGGGCCGCATTTGGAAAACTCTCATACATACTGAAAGACAAAAAGATACCCCAAAACCTTCGAACCAAAGTGTTCGATTCTTGTATCCTTCCCGTTCTTACTTACGGAGCTCAAACCTGGACATTCACAAAACAGAACATGGACAAGATTCGAAAAACTCAGCGAGCCATGGAACGACAGATGCTTGGTATCTCACTAATAGATCGGCAAACGAACGAAGCAATCCGGAACAAAACAAAAATAAAGGACGCCGCGAAACAAGCAGCTAAATTAAAATGGAAATGGGCTGGACACAACGAACGTCTCGAAGATGGTAGATGGAACAAAGAAGTCGGAAACTGGCGACCGTACGATGCGAAGAGACTAAGAGGAAGACCTCAAATGCGCTGGAGCGACGATATCAAAAGAGTCGCAGGACCAATGTGGAAACGCCTAGCACACAACAGGGATGAATGGCGAGAAATGGGAGAGGCCTTTATTCGACAATTCGGATAGAAAAAGGGCTATAAAAAAAAAATACGTCCACTGCTGGACATAGGTCTCCCTCAGCTTTTTCCATCTGTCTCTGTCTTGTGCGGCTTGCATCCAGTTATTGCTAACGCGCTTCAGGTGGTCAGTCCATCTAGTTGGTGGGCGTCCTCTGCTCCGTATTGTTTCTTGTCTTGGTCTCCACTCGACAATACCTTTTGTCCATCGGTTGTCTGATAATCTGGCGACATGTCCTGGCCAATCCCATTTTAGCGACGCGATTTTTTCGATGACGTTTGTTGTTTTTGTTCTACAACTTATTTCTTCGTTTGGGATTGGGTCTCTCAGAGAGACACCCAACATCTGGCGCTGCATAACCCTCTGAGTCATTTGAATCTTAGTCACTACATTTTTTGTGAGTGTTAATGATTTCGCTCCATAAGTGAGTAGAGGTAACACACATTGGTCAAAGATTTTCCTTTTGAGGCATATGGGTAGATCCGATTTAAATACATAGTTTAATTTACCAAACGCTGCCCAGGTTAATTCTATACAATGTGGAAGCTCACACGTCTGATTATCTCTGCCCAATTTCATGTCCTAAGTACCTATACGATGTAGTCTGCATAATATCTCTTCCATCAACAGCAATATTTCGATTTAGCACCAGATTAGTCATTATTTGCGTCTTGTTCATATTAATCTTTCTCCAATCTTAATCTCCAAGGAAGCGTGATATAATTTTTCAAACATTATCAATTCATCATCCATACGATCGGCTATAAGTACGATGTCATCTGCAAATCTCAAATGACTGAGTTTCTCTCCATTTATGTTAATACCATGCTCGTTCAGATGTGCTTTCTTACAAGTATGTTCTAAAAGCGTGGTGAATAGCTTTGGAGAGAGTGTGTCTCCTTGCCGTACTATTTGCTGTATAAAGAATTTATTAGTTTCTTGTTCAGATAATCTTACGCTAGCTGTGGCATTTTGGTAGATATTTTTGATTATGTTTCGGCGTATTCGGTGTATTCGGCATTCTATCAACGCTTTTAACATTTTCTGATAGCTTATGGGATCGATTACTTTTTCGTAGTAGACAAATGTTTGTTCTATTCTGCAGACTTCTCTATCAGGTTCTTAATCGCTAGTAAAAGTGGTCGTTAGTGCTGTATCCCGGTATAAAAAAAGATAGCAATATTTTTATTACTGTTAGACATTAAAATTGTACTTTTATTATCACAATTTAAAATTGTTTTGACAATTATATTAAAATTCCGCAATACTCAGCTTCTGTTGTGGATAATGCCACACAGTTCTTCAAAAACCATGATATTGGGTTATATATATATATATTTAGGGATTCTACAGTATTCACTGCCTTCCCTCGCTCAACCGTTTCCATCTCTCTCTGTTGTTCCATTCTCCATCGTTTAGTCCTCTCTTACTCATGGCGTCGTCTACTTCGTTCCTCCAGGATTTTCGGGGTCGTCCTCTTTTCCTCCTTCCTATGGGGCTCCATTCGGTTATTCTTTTTATCCATCTGCTGTCGCTAGCTCTTCTTACATGTCCATACCACTTTAGTCTTTTTTGTTCTATATATGTTAGTATGTCTGTTTCTATTGATGTTCTTTGCTTTATTTCGTCATTACTTCTCCTATCCATTCTTGTTACTCTGCAGCATCTTCGCAGGCATTCCATCTCTGTTGCTATTATCTTACTGCTGTTTTTCTTGTTTATGATCCAATTTTCGGCCCCATATGTCATAATACTTCGCACTAATGTTTTATAAATCTGCGTTTTTGTCTTCATATTTAGGTGTCTATCCCACCATACTGAGTTAAGTTGTCGGATTGCTGATATTGGGTTATTACCATCTAATAATATACACCCACTCACACTTTTTCTTTTTTTCTTATCCGTTGCCCAATCGGCGTTTAAATATCCTTTTAGTGTTACATAATAATCTATATTTTCATAATAAGTTAATCCCAGTTATTTACTTTCTTGTAACTATGGCTTGATAAGATCCTATCCTGGAGCCCTCTTAGGATTTATATTCTCTTTTACCTCTGTTGATGCTTCTCTAAATGATGACTTTATTCTTTCTTCGGTTTGGAATGGTTCTTCTTATCTCAGTTCTTCACCATCATTGTGGGTTTAAATGTGCTTTCTAAATGATCTGCAAATCATTCTGCTTTCTCTTCGTTACTTCTAGCCCAGTTGCCGTTTTCCTACTTGATAGGAGGAGAATGCATAATTGGTCTCTTCATTCTTTTTGTTGCCTTCCATAACGAATAATCTGTGTTCTGGTCAGCTGTTAAATTACTTAAAAAGGAATCAATTGTTGAATTTTTTATATTCTGTATCTCCCTTTTTAGTTTTTGTGTAGCATTATTTAGACTAGTTTTGTCTCGTGGAGCTCTGTATTGCTGACATTTTTTCTTAACTTTCTTTTTTCTACTATGAGTTCTCTGATTTATTTTATATAGTTGTTCCCTTTTCTTCTAGAAGTTATTTTGGGAGTATTTTCCCAACCTACCTACTGGATATTTTTTATAAAAACTTTTGCCTCGTGGTTCTTAATGGCACAGCAAGATTAATTTTGTGTTCAAGGTTTATTTTGAAGCTCTTCCAGTCAATTTTTTTATTAGTCAATATTGGATTAGTTAATATTTTGATAATAAAAAAATGGACTTTATTAATTTCTTTTGTAGTTTTCCTTCCTTAACAAAATCCAAGTGTTTGTCTGTTAAAAATTGCACCATAACGCTTTTACCTTTGGAATCTTTTACTTTAAACTCTGATTTTTCTTTTACTTCACTGTAATCTTGCACTATTGTCTCTAATACATTTGATAATTGCCTTCCTTCAAGTGGTATAGTTACTCTAAATTTCCAATTGTGAAAATTTATAGGATTTGTCAGTTGAGAAACATTCACACTTGCATTACCGATTTCATATTTTATATTTCTCACTTTTCTTTTTGATTCTTCAAGTCCAGCGTCCACCGTCCAGCGACAGGTCTCCATTTTCATTTATGTAACCAGGACTTCTGGCAAGTCCTCTTCAGTCTTTGTTCCTCCATTGGTGACTGATATAATTCACTGATAATTTGGCTGAGGTGCATTGAATTAAGAATTTTGGCGTGAAGTGATATGACGGTTTGTGCTCCTAAGCCATCGTGAATGGTTGCATTGCTCACATACCAAGGGGCGTTAAGTATCATACGCAGTATTTTTGATTGAAAGGTCTGCAAAATTTTTGTGTTTGAAGGCTTGTTACAGCCTTAGAGTTTTACGCCGTAAGTCATCTAGGTTTTAGTATGTCTTTGTAAAGCAATATTTTGTTCTCCAATGACAGTTTTGCGTCTTTTTGTTGTAAATGTGATTTGGTTTGATTTTTCGTCATTGATTTTAATTTTCCATTGTGTCAACCAATTCTCTAATGTATACAAGTAATTTTGCAGCTTTTTCTCGAGTAGTACGGTTTTG
This sequence comes from Diabrotica undecimpunctata, assembly GCF_040954645.1. Lineage (NCBI taxonomy): Eukaryota > Metazoa > Arthropoda > Insecta > Coleoptera > Chrysomelidae > Diabrotica > Diabrotica undecimpunctata. The sequence continues at coordinate 206,577,937 of NC_092803.1, read as the reverse complement.
GTCATTATATTTAGCAGGAGTCTTTCAAATATCTTGGACATCAATGGTAACAAGCTTATCGGATGATAGGAAGTAGGTTCAGTTAGCAATTTACCTGGCTTTCCAATCATTTTAATATGAGCATATTTCCATTGGATTGAAAAATGGCTTAAATGCAGCATTCTATTGTAGATAATAGTAAACATGAGAACTGCTTTCCTGGGTAGATGTTCTAGGATTTTTCCATCGATTAAACTGTATCCTGTGAGAGTTGGTACTCATTATTATTCTGCGAACCTCGAATGGGGAGAATTCTTTTATTGGAGGTGATAGTTGGCAGGGTGCATCTAGATATTCGCTAACTACATCATCATTTATGTTTTGACTTAAATTTGGAGTAAATATATTTTCTAAATATTCTGCAAATACATTAGTTTTTTCATTGTCAGTCTGCGCCAACTTCTATCAGGTTTTCTTATTGGAGGAATTGATAGTGTCAGTTTCTTAAATTTTTTGGTTGCTCTCCATATAACCTATAATTTGTTCCCTAGTTATGGTAATAATTAAGAGTTCAATTTCCTTTTTGCTTTTCGTAAATTCTCTTTTTATTTTTAAACCTTTGTTCTCTTCTACTGTTCTACTGAGTAATGATATTAGAATTATATCTTCATACATCTTTCCTAATTTCTGCTGAAATTTTGTTATTTAGTTTTCTATATTCTTTTTTGTTTCCCGTTTTTTTCTCGCTTAAATTTCACCGTATTTGCATTAGAGCTTTTGTATCGTTGCTAATCTTTTCGCTTTTGGTGTCATTTATCTGCTCAATTTGGGTTGTGCGTTTTTAATCGAGTCTGGTATTAATTAATTGTAATCGTCAATAATTGGGGGTTTGAGATTATTACTTTGTAAAGTTTTGGCTATATAAGCATACATAAAAAATATAATTAATATTTAAATGGGAATAAGCCACAATTAAAGGTTAAAATACATTTATTGACGTTTCAATTTCCACTTCGGAAATCGTTCTCAAAATACAAACAAATGTTTGTATTTTGAGAACGATTTCCGAAGTGGAAATTGAAACGTCAATAAATGTATTTTAACCTTTAATTGTGGCTTATTCCCATTTAAATATTAATTAATTTAAAATGCCACAAGAAAATAGCTTCAGAACAATAATAAAAAATATAGCCGAAACTTTACAGAGTAGTAATCACAAACCTTAATTTTTATGTATGCTTCTAGCTACTTTGATGGATTCCAAACTATGCGTTTGCAACTGTTCACTATCATTTTAGCTCTATCTTTTTGTAGATTTATCGTTAGTCTGGATTTTACTAGTCCGTGATTGCTTCCTCTGATAATTAATTGAGTACAGATACATCTTAAACTATTTGTTTTTTGTCTGTTAATATACAATCATATTCACTTTTAGCTCTTCCATCTGGACTAACCCACGTCCATTTCCCATTCTGTTTCTTCTTAAAAAAGGTATGCATTGCATAAAGGTGGGCAGGGCACCTGGTCCGCATGCATGAGAATAGAATCCCCAGAAAATTATTAAATGCAAGAATGCAGGGAAAAAGACCTGTTGGAAGACCTAAAAAGAGATGGGAAGATGAAGTCGATGAGGATGCCAGGAACTGCCTGGGAACGCGTTCATGGAAAAGAACAGCGGTAAATAGAGATGGTTGAAGAAGCCTGTTGAAGGAGGCCAAGGCCCGATTTGGGCTGTAGCGCCATTGGATGGATGGATGGATGGATTGCATAAAGGTATGCGTATATAGTTTGTGTTGCAGCAGAAAGTTAGTCACCATTCCATCTCTTTCGTGTCTTACTTCGATTACAAAATGTTTGATTACGGTTTATTGTTCGTCCTTTTTCTTTCCAAGTTTGCTCTTAAAAACTACCATTATCAGATTGTAATGGACCGGTTCCTGCTTTTTTGCTCTTTCAAAAAGTTCATCTTCGAATAGGATATCGAATATCAACTCAGAATAAGATTTTCAAAATGTGTTGAGGTGAGGCATACTACCCAGGCTTGATTCAATTGTTTACTCTTAGTATTCACCTTTTGAAAAATAATTATTATCGCCACCTTTGAAATTCGTACGTTCGTCCAGCTTACAGCGTATAGTTTCCATTTTCTGATTTACCGATGATAAATGACGATATGATGTTAGTCTCTCCTTTGCATCGATTGATAGCAAGACCACTCGGTCGATATGAGTTACAATTTATTTATTGATATTCAACTGCTGCGACATTTTTAAACTTCTAAATTATTTATATTGTCTGTCAGATAAGAGGCTCGACTGAGAAAAATCTGTTATAAAATATACGTTCGATCGATCAACAACTTTTTTCTGCGGAATATATCAATTGCTAATTGCTGATTATGTCTACTTAAGGTGAAATATACTTTATTGCCATTTTATTAGAAATATCTCGGAAAAAAAATCTAAAGATGCGGGACTAAAAACTATAAATCCGTTACGAACTGCATCATGTTGCTTTTTTAAGGAAGATAACGACATAACTTTATTTAATTAATGACGAAATTACATTATTAATTTACTTCCTTAACAGTAGACACTTAAATATTAAATATTAAATAATAATATAATGATATAGTTATTTCCATTACTAATAAAATCGTAGGTAATCAATGTAAATTACAAAACATATTATTTGATTAAAAAAATACAGGCAAAAAGACTGTTCGTAGTATATTTGTATGGTCAGTTACCCAAACAGTTTCATTGGGTTACATTAACCAATTAAAACAAAATTTAACAAAACAATCGACATTTAACATAATAAGCTTGCTGAACACATAAAAGACATCTACTGAATTGTAGAGTAATATTTTGTAGCCCAATTTACAAAATTTAATTCATATATTAAATTAGGTATCTTCCTGGGAGATAAAAACTTCGACGACCGAGTATCACTGTAAAAACTGGAATTAGGAAAATGTAATTACACGTATCGTTGAAATTAACGGAAAAGTTCAACGATAACATTAAAATTTTTATTTTCTCAGGTCAATTATGCTGTCCACTATAATTTCACTATGACAGGAAAACCTAGACAATTGGCCCTCAGTCCCGGGCAGGTGTTAAATCATCACAGGGTGCTAAGAATCTCCTGGTTTAACATAGTGAAATTATGAATAAAATAGCCAGATGGAATGTAAGAACGCTATTTGTCACAGGATGGCTCGCTAACGCAGTTAAAGAGACGAAAAGAATGAACATCGACATCATGGATATTAGTGAAACTAGATGGCCTACTAATGAAGTATGTCAGTACGATGGATTCAATTTCTACTATTCTGAAACTGAAACACAAGATCCTTAACATAGACATGGATTCTCTTAAAGAATTCTTTCACGAAATATCTTAAAAACGTGGTGTCTATATCCGAAAGAATACTATTGATAACGCTGAAATGCAAACCCATAAATACAAGTATATTGCAAGTATACGTTCCTGCAGCAGAAAAACCAGACAAAGAAGCAGAATAGTTCTATGAACAAGTACGAAATGCCATAAAATCTTACTTACTTACTTACTTAGTCCTAAGCCTTTCTACCGTTAGGTGTAAGGCTGGTGGGGTTAAGTTTTGCACTGTTGTCTCCATGCTTTTTAGTCTTGTGTTAGATTTCGTGCACTTTCCCATGTCAATCCTTTCTTCTCAACTTCTTTTCTGATTTCGTCTACCCACCTAACTCTTGGTCTTCCTCGTTTGTTTTTCCCTTGCATTCTCGTTTCAAACACTCGTTTTGTTAATCTTTCATTCGACATTCTACACACGTGCCCGAACCATCTTAGTTGCCCCTCTACTATTTTTTCGTTTATTGGTTCTAGTTTTAGGTTTTGTCTGATTGTTCCGTTTCGTATTTTGTCTGTCCTCTTTCTGTTTGCTATTTTCCTCAGGAACCTCATTTCCATAGCATTGACTCGAGATTTTTGTCTCCCAGTCAATGTCCATGACTCGCTATTATACATGATTGTATGGTCTAACTACTGATTTAACGACTGCTGTTTTTACCTTCTCCGGTATTTCTTTTTTCCTGAAAATTGTTGTTTTCATAGTGTTAAATAAGCTTCCTGTTCGTCCCATTCTCTTATTTATTTCCATGTCCTGTTTACCGTTTGATTCAATTATTACTCCTAGTTATTTAAAATGTTCCACTTGTTCTAGTTGTTTTCCGTTTAATTGTATTGCGTGTGTCTTTCTCTTATTTGAAATTATCATTGTTTTTGTTTTCTCTGTATTTATTTTCATATTTATGTTTAACAGTTCTTCTTCTAGGATTTTAAGGTTGTTCTGTAGGTCTTCTCTGTTTTCTGCTATCAAAACCATGTCGTCTGCAAATAGAAGCTCTGATAGTTGAGTCTGTTTCATTTGCCAGTATCCTAATGTTAGTTTTCTCATTCTTCTCTTGGCTTTCTTTATTGCTTCATCCAGTACCACTGAGAACAGCAGTGGGCTCAACACACATCCCTGTTTGACGCCTTGACTTGTAGTAAATTCTTCGGATTCCTCGTTGTTGGTTCTCACCGTATTTGTATTATTATTGTACATATCCTTTATTACATCAATTGTTATCCTGTCAACTCCTCTTTCCTATATAAAATCAATAAGATCTAATGAAATAAAATTGATTACACAAGCCAACAAAATTTGATCAATATTCGGTCCCGAGAATCAGAATACACTTTTCAGAAGGTTTATTATTACGTTGAATTATACGTTGAACCTAAATCTAAGCTCCAAATTGTCAAGTTGGGTCTGATTTCTGAGATATCCTAACCCAAAAGTGCAAAAATACCGATTTTTAACATATACATACAATACTAATAGACTTAATAGAGAAAACTGACGAAAAGCAGTCCCTGCATCTCTTTCTAATGTTCCGGATTTATCGACCACGTGACCTAAATAACCAGTGAAAGTCACGTGGTCGACAGGGGAAACTGGCATGTATTGCACAGTCAGTCTATTTGTATTATAATTATAATATGTCTATGATTTTTGGCCGTTTTTGAGGTTATGTAGCATCATATTATAATTTTTCTCTCAGAAACTGTTATAACCATCTTAAGATATAGGCATCAATCTTTTAAATGACGGTAAGTTTATTTAGGCATCTTCTTTTTTCGCTGAGATATCGCCTATCTCTGGAATCCTTAAGAATAATTACGTATTGTATCATATCAAAATGAAATCACATACTCACAGTAATTGTATTTACTGATCGAAATAAAACGGCTCTAACCCTATTAACTCCTACAAACCACCCTTTGTAATTCAGAAGCAGGAAAACCCACCTAATCTTAGCATCCATAAGATTAATTGCCAATTTTTTGTATTAACCCATTCATGCCCAGCGTTGCGTTTTTGCAACACTCTTAGCATATTCATATAATGACCTCTATATTTTCTCCTGATAAACTAATGCTATAAGTAGTTAGCTTTAATATTTGTCGACTATGAAAAGGCATTCGACACCGTAAATCAACAAAAAATGTTGGAAGCCTTGACAGAATGCCGAATTGACTATCGGTATATAAATATAATTAAACATATATACCAAAACGCAACAGCCAGTGTTAGAGTGGGTGATCGTCAAACCCAGAAATTCCCGATACAACGTGGAGTACGCCAGGGGGACACCATATCGCCGAAACTGTTCACTACGCTTTTGGAATATATATGTAAAAGGGCAAAACTGACCGACAAGGGCATAAACATAAACGGAGAAAAGCTTAGCCATCTAAGGTTTGCAGATGATATTGTACTAATAGCTGATAGGATAGATGAGGTCAAAGAACTTTTAAATCAGCTCTACCTTTCCTCGCTAGAAGGGGGATTGAAAATAAATATATCTAAAACCCAGATGATGACAAATCTTGTAGACAGCGAAGATATATGCGTAGGAACAAGATCCATAGACCAGGTAATGGCCTATAAATACCTAGGTCATGAGATTCGCATAGGAAAAGATAACCAAACCGTTGAGCTTCTCCGTCGTATAAGACTGACTTGGGCAGCCTTCGGCAAGCTGAACCATACTTTCAAATCGTCTGATACACCAATATGCCTTAAAAGAAAAACGTTTAATCAGTGTGTTTTGCCAGTGTTAACTTACGGTGCCGAAACGTTGACCATGACAAGGAGAACAGTTCAAAAGATCCGTGTGTGTCAAAGAGCGATGGAGCGTGCTATGTTGGGCGTTTCACTACGAGACAAGATCCCAAATCGCCAGCTACGACAAAGAACAGGAGTGGCTGATGCAGTAGAGAGAGTAGCAACACTAAAATGGAACTGGGCAGGTCACGTGGCTCGAATGACAGACAATAGATGGACAAAGCGGATACTGGAATGGAGACCAAGAGATGATGCCTACCGAAGTAGAGGTCGTCCACCAATACGTTGGACTGACGATCTAAAACGTTGTCATAGGAATTGGATGCAAGAGGCACAAGATCGAAATAGATGGAAAATTATGAGGGAGATCTATGTCCAGCAGTGGATAACCGAAGATTGAATGATGATAAGTAGTTACAGTTTCCATCTTCAAAAATATGTATTTACTACAGGGTACTGTGTAAAGCTCAAAAAACTTCTGTTTGTTAGCAGATTACCACTGTTAGTTAGTGCCGAATTTTGTTAGTGTTCAAACAGGCAGTTGATCGGATAAATTATTATAATACTCGAATTGCCTCGGTGTATTTATCAGTTATTTGAGTGATCGCATTGAAATATTAGATATATTCTTCAGTTCTACCTTGGTAAGTGAAAAATATATTTTTTAAAGTTCTGTAATTGTAGTTTGAACTTTAGTGTTGCGTCATCGCATCACTGGGCGCAAACAATAATACTGTTTCCATTTTTCGAAATTGCGTTTTGTCGAATTTGTCGAATATATTTTTGAATATCTGGTCTGTAAAACTGTCAATACTCGCCTAAAAATCAATGTTTTGTTCCATATATTTGCTGTGAAAATGTCCGAAAGTCATCCCAGAAAAAAAAAAAACACACTACCGCTAAACCTAATTACAGATCAAGTTTGGATACAAGTGTTTGTGTTGGAATCTTAGATCTGGTTACTTGGTTGACTTTCAGGTGCATCAAAACCAAACAACAACAAAATGATTATAAAAAAGAATTTGGTTTAGGAAGTGGTATAATCCTGCAATTTTCGGAGAATTTGCCAACATTTGAATGTAGAAAAGTAATGCCCTATGTTATTTATGCATATAATTATTACATTATCACATGAAAAAAGGCGGCATAGGTTACGTTGGTACCATTAGATCAAATAGAGTTGAAAAATGCCCATTTAGCGAAATAAAAAAATTTCCAAGTAGTCATCATGAGCCATATCATAAAGTAACCAATGAATTATTTTTGTATAGATAAAATGACAACTGTGTGGTCACTGTTGCTTTAAATTATCAATGTATTAGTCCGATTGGTCAAGCTATAAGGTATTCTTCTACAGAAAATAGGAAAATAAACCACAGTTTTATTTGAAAAAAAAAAAATACAAAGAGAATATGTGAGGCACTGACAGGATGGATCAAAATGTCTCATATTATAGAACAAGCATAAGATCTAAGAAATGTGAATTGAATTTGTTGGAATTTCGTCGAAATATAGCAAAAGCTCTGCTTACTAGCTATGGTACTCCGCATTCTAAATCAGGACCTTGGCACTCAACAGTAAAACGAACTGTGGTTGTCACCAGATTTGATAATGTTGGGCATGTTATATTGCAGCAAGTAAAACGTACTCGTTGTGGTTTATACCACTCAACAACAATCAAAAAATGCTATTTTTGAATGTTTTAATTCTTGTCTTGTACTCTTGCTTGTAACGAATATTTTGCTTACCACAGGGTAAGAATATGGGGGACAAGATTGGGCAAACAAAATAATTGGAACTAGTGCGTACGACACTCAGTTGGTTGTTGGAGAGCTGGGTCGTGGATAAGTTGAAGATATGGGGGCTGGATTGGGGCAACTACAAAAAAAAGAAATAAAGGGGTACTTATACAAATCTCTTGGGGCAAACAGAAACCGGAAACATCTCAAGAAATTTAATATAGGGCGCCACTTGAGGTGCCTAATTATACCTATTACAACCACTAGTTGTAACTAGGGAAATAATTATGGAACATCAAAAATATAGAAAAAAATATCTTTTTCAAATAAAACTCAAAATAGATCAGAGAAACAAATTAAATTTAAATGTTTTCTAAGTTATAATATGGCCAATTTAGATTATCAAAATTTTATGGATATCCTTTTTATGAAAAATATTGAATTTTTTCTTACATATGGAATATCTTTTATATAAAATAATCAAATTAAAATTGTCTTATAACAACAATGGATTAAAGCGAAATGTCATATGTCAACATAACAACTTAAGACAGAATAAAATATGACATTTTTTAGCTACGACAAAAATAATATAAAACTTTAATTATTACAAATTCTTTTATTTTAATGAAAGCAAATTATTAAAAATGTCTTTATAACTTGGGAGAATTAATATATTAAATTGTTACCTTAATTCACATAATCACTTAACTTTGTAAAGGAAAAACTTGCTACATCTCTGGGAAGCTACTTGGACAGATTTTCAAAATGGAAAACAGGAAACCATTTCCGTACTCAGGCAGGAACGATTGAAACAGAAACTTGGTGGAGGAATCAAGCTGTCGACGGGGACATTCTATATAATACTTAATTACTCTAATTACTCTAATTCAAAAATTTCCAGTATCTGTTCAAATCTTCCAGTGACCACTCTGACAGAACTGTCTATGCAAAGAGTATCATCACGTCCACTGGTATGAGAACATTACAAAAAAGTTGAATCGCTTGTTCGATTCAAAAATTGCCCCAGATTTTACATTTCAAATCTTTTGTTAGACTTCCTTAGCTCGAGTCACATTGTAGCACGTCTGCCCTGCTTGGAACTTAAATGTCGACTCTTATTTGCGTTAAATTTTGCAAATTCCACGTTATAAAATAACTCTCCCCCTTGTGTTTACCAAACCTAAATAAACAAATATACCTCGGACCCTCGTTCTAAGCGACAAAAACAACTTTTTAAATATTCCAGTTTATTGCGTTTTAACGACGAAAGACAAATAAAAACTCTTTTTTATATTAGTGGGGCATCATGAAATATAATCCTCTAGGAGACAAAAACTTGTCGAAATAGATATAACATAATACAAATTAACAAAATAGCACGTAGTTTTTAAACCGGAGTTCTACCTGACTTTGTAACAAAAGGTTATGGGATTTGAAAGTACACATAGACAAAAAATATATCCAGCGTTATTTACGCATTAAGGATTTTCGTAAAAGACAAACACAAATTTTATGGCAATCTTTATGCGTACTGACGAGATAAACGAACAGGGACGTATTATAAAATTTAAAACGCTACATGCTGAGTAAATTTATTTTTGATTTGTGCATTTATTTTATAACTGAAGTGCCCAGTGGTGCGTTTTTGCAACACAATTTTTTCAAACAGTGGTGGGGGTATTTGCGATAAAATCTTAATTTTTACCTACTTAGAATTTATTTTTATTCACATATTTACCTCTCTTAGAGATCCTGAAAAAAAATGTTCTGGGCATAAATGGGTTAAAGAAAATCACTTACACTAAGCCAGTTTAAATCAAATGAACAGCTTCTTTAAAAAGAAAAAACACAGAAGATGGACATGGGAAAGTCCTGATGGAAAAACAAGGAACGAAATCGACTATTTCTTAACAAACAAAAAAGAATTATTTAAAGACGTAAATGTGCTAAACCAGTTCAGTACAAGCAGTGATCATAGGTTAGTAAGAGCTAAAATAACGATATCAACCGAAAAAGAAAGACTCAAAATGATAAATAAGAAACAACCAAAGAAATGGACAAAACCAACTAACATTCAGGGGTTCGAAAAATATATTGGTAATTCATTGAAAGATACAACAACAGCAGACATCAATATATTGAACAAATAAATAGTCAACACAATGCAACAGGCTCAAACTAAATATTGTCCGACAAGCAAAAAAGATGAAAAACTGAGTCATCCCACGAAAACCCTTATATAACTAAGGCGACAAATGAAAGGAGATAACACTACAAGCAAAGAAGCGATAAATCAAATAAATAAGACGATCACAAAGGCAATAAGAAAAGACATAAGAAACTACAATGTAGAAAAAACAAAACAGGCAATAGAGCAAAATAAGAACATGAAAGTTTTGAAGAGGAGCGTACAAAAGGGGAAAATAGAAATTAACAAACTGAGAAACAGAACTGGAGAAGAAACAACGAACAGAGATGAAATATTAAGAATAGTCGAAGAGTTCTACACAGAGTTATATAGATCAAGAAAAAAAGATAACAATACGGAACCTCCAATTACACTAAAAACTGGGGTATTAAACCAAGGATCAGATTTAATGCCCGATATAACAAAATCAGAAATCAAAGAGGCCCTGAAGAAAATGAAAAATAATCGAACCCCGGGTGAAGATGGAATAGTATCAGAAGCAGTAAAAATTGGACGGGATGTATTACTTGAAAAAATTAAACAACTTTTCAATATCTGCCTTCACAGCGCCAATATTCCAACAGACTGGAACAACGCTACTATGATTCTATTACACAAAGCAGGAGACAAAGCAAATTTAGAGAATTACAGACCGATTAGCCTCCTCAGTCATATATATAAGTTGTTTACGCGAATACTAGTTAAGAGAATGGAAAGAAAATTAGAGACTTATCAACCAAGGGAACAGGCAGGATTCCGAAAAAATTACGGATCAAATGACCATCTACAAAGTATAAAAACCCTAATAGAGAAAGCAGTGGAATACAATAAACCTCTAGTTCTAATATTTATCGATTTTCACAAAGCCTTTGACAAAGTTGAGCTAAGCAAAATATTACAGGCGCTTAAAGAATGCAGGCTAGATTATAGATATACTAAATTATTATACAAAATATACCTGCAGGCAACAACCACTGTCAGATTACATACTAACAGTAATCGCATAAAAATAACGGGGGGTTAGACAAGGAGACCCAATGTCACCTAAACTTTTTAATACGGTGCTAGAACATGCTTTTAAGAATTTGGATTGGATGACAAAGGGAATAAAAATAGATGGAGAATATCTAAACAACTTACGTTTCGCCGATGATATACTTATAATAGCTGAAGATCTAGGTATGGCAAGAGAGATGGTACAGGTACTCGTTGTGGCTACATAAAGTGTAGGTTTAAATATAAATATCTCGAAAACAAAAATCATGACCAATTTGGTACCCAACCAGAACATCAGTATTGGTGGGAAAGAAATAGAACTCGTAGATAGATATAAATACCTGGGACATGAAATTATGATTGGCAGGGATAACCAGACTCATGAACTGAAGAGAAGAATTGGCCTTGGGTGGGCAGCATTTGGAAAACTGAGAGAAACTTTTAAAAGTGAGCTGCCCACATGCCTAAAGAGAAAGATATTTGACCAGTGCGTCCTCCCAGTCTTGACGTACGGAGCAGAAACACTTACCTTAAGAAAAGCAGCAGCTACCAAACTGAGAGTCACGCAGAGAAGAATGGAGCGGTCCATGTTAGGAATAACTCTGCGAGACAGAAACCCCAACGAAGACATCAGGAGAAGAACCGGAGTGACTAACATCATCGAGAAGATAGCCAGACTAAAATGGAGATGGGCAGGACACATAGCCAGAATGACAGATGGGCGATGGACAAAGAGGTTATTGGAATGGAGGCCAAGGGAAGACAAGAGAAGCGTCGGTCGACCACCTACAAGATGGACTGACGATTTAAGAAGACTCAATAAAAACTGGATAAGAGCGGCGCAAGATAGACGGGGTTGGAAACATGAGGAAGAGGCCTATGTTCAGCAGTGGACTCTTGAGGCTGTATGATGATAAGCCAGTTTATTCGTCAAACCAATACACCCTTCAACCAACCACCCCTAGAACCTACTCTTTTGGTCCACAAGCAAGCAAATCGACCTAATCCGGAAATCCCTAAGCAAGCGAGTTACTTGTTAAACTAAAATACTCTTAATTTAATCAACCCGAGAAATCACCTTCACCTCTACAACCAGGCAAAGTTGAATATAGACTTAAAACTCTCAAACGATCGTTTGAGTTAAAGCGAGATAGATTATATGATATTAAAAAAAGGAAACTTAAATTTATATTCATTCTTAGTATTTATCCATACCCATTTGAAAGGGAAAGAAAAAGTGTTATGCGTATTATTTTAGTATAAAAAAAATTAACGAGTCTATATCTATATAACCTCAAAAATGGTAGCCAAGAACCATTGTCTATGCCACAAATTGACGGAGTGCTCCAATACAGTCGCGTTCACTCAGTGCGACACAGAAAACTGACGCAAGACATCTCTTTCTAATTTGACAGGTTTATCGACCACGTGACCTAAATGACCAATGAGAAGGTCACGTGGTCGATAAACTTGGCCCATTAGAAAGAGATGCAGACATTACTTGGGATCAGTTTTCTCTGTGGCACTGATGGACCGCCACTGATTGCAGCAGTCAGTCTATTTGCATTATATTGTCTATGGTCTATGACAAAAATAGATATTTTTACACATTTAGGTTAGGATATCTCAGAAATCAGAGCCAATTTTGCAATTTGGAAAACTTTAGGAAAAGTATACTTTGTTTTCTGGGTCTTGGGCTTATCAACCTGTGTAATTGATGACTTTAACGCCAAGGTAATGGTCCGATCTTTGCCTAAATTTGTTTTACATCATCGTCGGATGAATTATCGTTTTTTTATACCCTCATTTTAAATTTCTTGTTCAGTAATTTATTTTTGAGTAGTTTTTTATTTCATGGTATACCTTATTTGCTGTAATTATCGTTTCTGTAATTTCTGATCCTCTTTCTCCCTTGTTTGTTTATAATATTCCCAACTATTTAAACTTTTCAACTTCTTTTTCTTTTTAAATTGTTTATCAATTATCATTATTTTTGTTTTTTCTTGATTTATTATTAATCCTATAATCTTTCCGTCTGTTACCAATTCGTTATAGTACGAATACGGAACACGAAGTAGAAAAATATGATGGTTTATGTTTAAGAAAATATTCACGACTGATTTACATCTATAAATATAATATATTAGTCTAAGAATCTTTGAATCCATGGAGCCCAAACTCCGCTGGAGTTCCTAGAGTTTCACAATATTTCAGTATAAATAGTTAACCTATTGTTCGGTAAAAAATAAATTTTTAATTAATTCAGAAAGCACAGTTCATGTTAATTTTTTTACAGACCACTGAAAAATTTTCATCCCATCATAATACAATTGTGTATTATGATGTTTCCTGAGGACACATTTGATTTTGTTTCTTGATAGCGACTTAAAAGAAAAGTTAACTCCCATATTATATTCTCATTCAAAGCAATAATTCAACGCGGATGGATAAATTGTGGTAAACAGACCTGTCATTGTATAGCCAGCCTGTAGATCGTGTTAAATATTGTAACAAGACGAGAATGGTGTATGAAATTATAATACTACTACCTGATTTGCTTAACACTTAACGCTGTTTTGTATATATCTGTATATTGTTGACTGTATTGGGGAGTAACAGGTTGTTGTAATTTTGAATACAAAAGAATAATCAGTAGAAAATTGGCTCAGCACTTGCGTTACAATAATCACACCAGGAAGAATAGGCACGAGCCGAAAGTATTTCAATACATACGCAGCATGGAATCAGCTTATTATGTTACAAAGTAGTACCTGCTAGAGATGGGTGGTATCGACACAAAAGTAATATTTTGGTTTATTTAAACTGATGTAGTTCTACGTAGTATTCTTGCCACTCGTTTTCACTAATTTTGCCGATCTGGGTTTTCTCTGTCTTATTTCGTTGAAGTGCTTTTAATATTCGCCATGATTCTGAATTTCTCGTTCCTCCGATATGTCGTTCTATCTCTGTGCATGCTTGTTCCCATCGTTCGTTCTTTTCATTTGTTACTCTTTTCTTTACCTCTCTGTTTTTCGCTCTATATAGGTCTAAGTCTTCCTGTTTTTTGGTGTTTAGGTATTTTATGTGTAGTTTTTTCTTTTATGCATTTCAATGTGTCTTCCCTTAATTTGATATTCTGATGGGTGTTCCTTTGGTCGTCTTCTCCAAGAGCTTCTAAGGCCGCTGAAATCAGGCAGGTTTTTATGTGTTCATGCATTTCATCTAACGTGTCATATCTGAATTCTTCTAGTTTTTGGTCTAGTCTTCTTTTGTATAAATCTTTTATTGATTCTTCCTGCAATAGATGTAATTTGAGCCTCTTTTCGTTTATTGTCGTTCTCGTTGTAACAATCGATGTATGTTTTTGTTTTGTCCAGATATAGGGGAATTCCATCCATGCCACCACAAGTTTGTGATCTGTTCCACACTCTGCCCCTCTTTTCACTCTGATGTCTTTCACTTTGATGGAGCTTTTGTGGTTCATGATAATGTAGTCAATAATGGATCTTAGTTTTCTTGTCTCTTGAGTCCATGTGTACTTATGTATATTTTTGTGTTTGTAAAATCCGTTCATAATTTTCAAATCATTTACTTCACATAGTTCTACCAATCTTTCTCCGTTGTCGTTAATTGTGTCTTCTCCAAATGGACCAACTGTTCTGTCATTGTCTTTTCTTCCGACTCTTCCATTTAGATCCCCCACTATTATTATTTCTTGTTTAGGTTTTCTCTTATCCATTTGTTCCTGAAGTTGTTCGATAAATCGTTCTTTCTCATTGGCTGGACTGTCTTCCGTTGGACCGTATGTTGCTAGTATTATAATTTCTCTGCCATACATCTTGATTTTCAGTTTGGCAATTCTCTCGTTTATGGGTTCCCAATCGTCTATAGATTTTTCCCATTTCTTCTTTAGTAGAATTCCAACTCCAGCTTTTGCGCGGTCTTTCTTTTCTACTCCGCTCCAACAATGGATTAGTTCCCCTATTCTTTCCGTGCCGTTTCCTTTCTTTTTTGTTTCCATTGTGACGAGGATATCGAGATTCATCTTTTCGAATTCTGATGTTACTTCACTGGCTTTTGTTCTCCAGCCCTGCACATTCCATGTGCCGATTCTTAGTTTTCTCTGTCTTTGTCTTCGGTTGAGTTTCGAAGCCGGGTTTGTTGAACAGGAAATGGGGCATACGACCAGATAGAAATAAGCCTGGCAGAAGTTAAGAGAGCAATCAAGACATTGAAGAACAAAAAAGCCAAAGGACCCGGAGGAATACCAAACGAACTAATTAAAAACGGAACGGAAAAGTTATTCCGCATGCTACATAGAATGTTCGAAAGAGGACTAAATGGAGAAGAAATACCTGCGGAATGGACACAAGCATACATCACATCCATACATAAGAAAGGAAACAGGAAAAAATGTGAAAACTATAGAGGAATTAGTATAATATCGTCGGTAGGTAGACTTTACGCGAAAATTATTAAAGAAAAACTAGAAACTGAAATAATAGGAAAAATTGGAGAAGACCAAGCAGGGTTCACAGTAGGAAAATCATGCCTAGATCATACGTACACATTAGAACACCTGATAGAGAAGAAAATGGCAAAAGGTAGACCGATCCATCTGGCCTTTGTTGATCTAAAAAAAGCATATGACTCAATACCTAGAGTCAAATTATGGGAAGCAATGAATGATCTCGGAATCCGACAAACACTAATAAAAGCAGTTAAAGCACTATACAAAGAAAACAAAGTAGCTATTAAATGTGGAAATAAAGCCTACAATCCATTTAAGACGACAAAAGGACTTCTACAAGGCTGTGCTACGTCCCCTACTCTGTTTAAAATATTCTTGGAAAAGACACTCAAACTATGGAGGAGAAAGTGCGAAGGAATGGGCATACCAGTAAGAGACGAATACCTATACACCTTAAGTTTTGCCGACGATCAAGTAGTCATCGCACAAGATGAAGAAGATCTCAGCTTTATGCTCAGAAAACTAGAAGAAGAATATAAAAACAACGGAATGAAAATAAACTTAGAGAAAACCGAATACCTAACAACAGAAAACAAGGATATGAGAAACTAGAGATAGACGAGGGAAGACAAATAAATGGAACAGATAAATTCAAGTATTTAGGAACCATAATATCGAACCAGGGAACAACAGAAGAAGATATAAACAACAGACTGGGACAAACAAGAAACTGTATAAGACAACTAAACTCAGTGTTGTGGGATAAGAATATTACGATAAAGACAAAAAAGAGAATATATAACACCCTGACAAGAAGTATCCTGACATATGGGTCCGAAAACTGGACAATAAACAAGAGAAATAGAGGTAGAATAAGAGCAGTAGAAATGGAGTTCCTGAGGAGAAGCTGTAGACTTACAAAAAGAGACAGAATTGAAAACGCAGAGATTAAGCGGAGAATGGGAGTGCAATCAGACATAATCGACTATATAGAGGAGAAGAGACTATCCTGGTACGGCTACGTTAGAAGAGCGGACAGAGGACGCTGGATAAACAAAATCACAGAATGGAGCCCGATTGGAAGAAGAAAGAGAGGAAGACCCCGAAGGTCATTCAGAGATGAAATCGACGAGGCTATGGAGAAAAGAACCCTGCGAGATGGAGACTGGAATGACAGGGAAAATTGGAGAAAACGGTTGAGTGAAGGAAGACAGTGAAAACTGTGGAAATCCTTAGTAGTAGTAGTAAACTGATGTATAGGTAATGGATTTTGACAAGAGCTATGACTACTTCTGAAACTACTGCAAGAGATATTGGAAAGCAAAATATGTAGAACCCTATTCAAATATAAAGATTATTTGACATACTATCAAAGAACAACATTAAAACCCCATAACAGCAGCAGGCACTGTTCGGTTAGAGAAAAAGGAAGGATTCTTCATTTAATTAGAGTGATGAACATTTGTGAAGAACAACATTAACGCCTTATAACAGCAGCAAACAATGTTCGGTTCGGGAAAAAAGAACGATTCTTTGTTTAATCAGCGTGATACATTCGTCGTGGTTTAGTCTCTGTCTAGGAGTCTTTGATACTCTTCAGGGTTTGTTATGTATTACTTTTTCGAAGTGCGGCACGTACCAGAGTAACCTTCAAGAATTATCTTGTGTTGTATTTTGGACGTTGTTTAGCAGTTTTTATGATGATGCTTTTTTAGATTGAGGGAAATTAGTTCAGCAATGTGTACGTAGTATGAGATTTGAGAGGATCAGGTAATGATTTAAGACTTGGGTAATAAAAGTACGGTACCTTATTGGGGTTGATTCAAGATAATCAACGTACTTATGACTGTCCTGACACAACGATGTCTGGATATGAATCAGGACATATATACTTGCTTCATAGATTTTAAAAAAGCTTTTGACAGAGTTCAACATGAAAAGCTTTTAAGTGTTCTTAAGACCAAAAACATAGATAGTAGAGATCTACAAATTATCGAATCATCGAATCTGTATCAAAATCAGAAAGCAAGAATAAGAGTCGAAGGAGAACTGACAGAGGAAGTAAGTATACTTACAGGAGTTCGACAAGGGTGCATACTTTCACCACTCTTATTCAACGTCTACTCTTCTTCTTCATGTGCCACCTCCTCTAAGAAGGTTGGCAACCATGATGGCAATTCGCACTTTCGATACCGCTGCTCTAAAGAGGTCAGCAGAAGTGCAGTTATCTTTTTTTTCAATTTATTTATTTATTTTTTCAACGTCTACAGTGAAGTGATATTTCAAGAAGCTTTATTGGATATTGTGGAAGGTATTTTGGTCAACGGAAATAGCATTAATAATATTAGATATGCGGACGATACGGTCATATTTGCAAGTGACATAGAAGATCTACAGTACATAATACAACATGTATACAATGCATGTGAAAGGTACGGACTGCAAATGAATCTCAAGAAAACGAAATCAATGATATTCTCAAAAAAAAAAAAAACACAAAATGTAGATAACCTAATCATCAATAATACAACGATCGAAAGAGTAACAACATATAAATATTTAGGAACGTGGCTAACCGAAGATGGAGATCAAACAAAAGAAATCAGATCTCGAATAGAAATGGCAAGAAACACGTTCATAAAATTGAAGAACTTACGCTGCAACCGTAACCTTAATCTAGAGATCCACACAAGAATGCTACGTTGTTACGTTTTTTCTACTTTACTATACGGCATGGAAGCGTGGACAATAAAACAGTCTGAAATCAAAAAATTAAACTCCTTTGAAATGTGGTGCTACAGGAGAATCCACAGAATATCGTGGATTGAAAAAGTAACTAATATAGATGTGTTATAAAGAATGAAGAAAGAACGCGAAGTCATAAAAACTGTTAAAATTAGAAAGATTCAATATCTGGGTCATATAATGAGGGGCGAGAAGTACGTATTACTTAGGTTAACTATGCAAGGGAAGATACAAGGGAAGAGAAACCCAGGACGACGCAAAATATCCTGGCTAAGAAATTTGAGAGAGTGGTTCGGTTGCAGCTCATTAGAATTATTCAGAAGCGCGGCCAATAAAATTAAGATAGCGATGATGATTTCCAACCTCCGATAGGAGAAGGAACCTGAAGAAGAATAGTTTATGTAAAGTTTCTGTTCCGAGAGTTATTCTCTCAATTATTATTGTAGGGATATTCAAGATATTATGAATTTCACCTAATCGAAAGTCTTATATCTTTTATAGTTAAATCTATGCAGCACTCGGCGTTTGGTACTTAAATGATTGCGTCCTCGGGACCATTTTAAAGTACTTGAATAAAGAATTTGTTTTCTATTACAGGTCGAATATAGATTTTATAAATGTAGATAGAAGGTTTTAAGATGAGCTCTGTTTTTTACTCTTTTTAAAGTTGTCTTTAGATCAGTGTTCCAGTTGAGATTTCTCGTGAAAAAGGTTACAAAATAGTTGACTGTGGAGCTGAAAGAGAGCATTTCTAATATTAATTCCAAGAATTATCGGTTTTGGATACTTTGTATGGTTTTTCTCGATTTTGATGGGCTCCTGAAAAGACTACATTGCGTTTTATTTGCGTTAAATGTTATCCTCTACCTATTACACCATGGTTCGACGATGTTCTTGTGAATATTTTCAAATGATTATATTTTTTGGTGGTGGCTATGAGTACCGTGTCGTCTGCGTGAAAAATTATTTGTCTACCTGGTATATTAAGATTAGAAAGATCGGTGTTATATATAATATGCAAAAAAGCAGTTAGAATAGAAGCTGGAGGAGTAAAAGGGTTTGAGATATGGTGTCCCATTTTTACTTTAACAATTCGGTCATTAAAGTAAGATTTTACGATTTTTATAAATTGTGAAATAACCTAACCTTTCGAGATCAAATAGATCACCAGAAGAGTGAAATTGTTGTTATTAATAAATTATGTGACTTGTGTGATAAAATCCATTAATGAGTGTGAACTTTCTCTACCAGATTAGAATCCATATTGATAATTTGGGATGATATTGTGTGGGTCGAGAAATTCAATGAGTCTCTCCTTAAGGATACACTCAAAGATTTTCCTAGGGTTTTTATTAGCGAGATTGGTCTATTCTATAGGATTCCACATCGAGTAAGGGGTTTACCTAATTTGGGTAGCATAACTGCGTTAGGTATTTTCCAAGGAATAGACAAATGGCTGAGTTTTAGTTATGCATTAATGAATATACGATGATACTCTCTGGAAATTGTTTTAGACATCATCTGCTAATGTGATCACGCTTTGGAGAATTATACATAATTTTCCTTTTCTTTGTCCTATATGTATATATATATATATATATATATATATATATATATATATATATATATATATATATATATACCCGGTATTTAGGCGGCACACGCCCTTCCGGTAGGGATCTATGGAGGAGTATCACCAAGCCGCAAGCCCTTATCTCTTGCCGTACTGCTCCACCATAGGCCGATCAGATACCAGCATATTCTAGACTAAGCCGCAGATTCATTTAGAATTTTAAACTGCTGCGTTAGCCTTTTTGTTTTCTGTACACCGAGCTGGGGATTGAACTGACATCTCTCGCAGTGAAGCGAAGGAGAAGCCAGCCGCCCAGCCCGCTTGGCTATCCGATCGATGGCTCTCCTATATGTAATCCATCATATGTTCGTAGTCAATTGATTAAGCTTTTAGAAAATATAATAATTCAAATACGCGGTCAAAATTTGGATTTTTAGAGGTTTGAATTTTTTTTTATTTGGAGTTCATGATAGCAGAATACCACATCTCTATGGAGTATCGAAAATATTCAAGGAGTTATTTCTCCCAAGTTTTGTATAGATTTGATGTAGTTTTTCTAATGTTTTGAGGATTACTTCATGCGATTTATCGGGACCTGGAACTTTATTATTTTTATTCTTGAAATAACCTTCCTCTTTTAATTTATGGTGGCCACCTTATTCTTTAAGAATATCTACTCGAATTATTTTTTGATGTTATGTAGTTCTTATTATCTTTATATCTTCTCCTTGTTTCTTTGATTTATTTTATTATCTCCCGATGTTTATTCTATTACATTCTTTTATTTTCATTCTGAAAGGCTTATAAAATAGAAGTTATTTAAAAACAATCTTTTGTGAAGCAGTACCATCTCGACACCATCCAGCGAATGTTTAATTCCATCGATACATCCTAGCTGCGACCGCAGTATAAAATAAATGCAGCTGAACCGCGCGGTGCATAGTGCGACCCATCATGTACGTAGGTACCACCTGTTTGTAGGTACTCGTCTCGTATGTGGACTGAACGCACGAGGCAGGTGCTGCTCGCCGCTTGTTTCTTATTCTTTTCATCGTCGTCGCTATATACAAAACACTAAAAATCACTTGAATGCATAATCGCGCGTTTTATGACTATTTAACTGCAAACAAGGAATACTTTTTCGCCGAATTTGGCGAATATGTTTCCTTATACAGATTAAACTTCGTATTGCATGTTATTTAGAGGTAATTTGTACTCTACTTCACTCACTAATTGACTTACGGCATGGAATCTCTTCAATTTAAATTTTACATACACTAGACTATCTGAGTAAATATTTTATAATAGAATTTATGATCATTAATCAATTAGACATCTTGATTTAACACATTATTTAATTTTAATAAATACAACATTTTTTACCAATATTTTTCACCTTTTACAGAACAAATTCAAATGTTTTATGATCAGACTAGGCAAATATGCATATTCAAACGTCAAGTATATGCCCATAAATATACAGGACTTTGTCAATAATATGTAAAAAAATTCAACATAGCATTTTTTTATGAACACTGAATTTTAAAGTAAGTATATTTATTACATATATTAAATAGATTAAACCAAAACGTACAATAATATTGTACTTTTTATACTTCAGAATTCTCATAAAAATAGTAGACAATTAAATGTTGCTCAAAATTTTCGTATATATTATCATAAGAAAATTTTGCCGGCAATATTTTCGACTGGTATGAAAGTATGTTGCTTGGCAATTTTCGCGAATTAAACTTTGACAGTTAAATCATAAGACGTCAGTCGAGTGATTTTGTCAAAATTTCATAAGCGAAAATTTGGTTCTTCTTTCCTTGCTTGGGATCGGCTTCTGCAATTATTTTGCAAATATCCTATTCTTCCGCAATTAAAGTAGCTTCTGTTTTCAGTTTGAGATTTTTGTTAAAGATTTTGCAATATACTTAACATCTGTTGTTGAATTAGATTAGAATTAGAATTAGAAAGATGTTTTTTGAAAAAGTTTATTTACCTGTCGACAACAATGTATTAAATAATCAAGAATGTAGTGGTATCTACTTACCCACTATTAATTTTAACGAATTTCAAGAAAACGAAATTTTAGTAGCCTTTAAAAGAATTAAAAATAAAATGACGTCCGGACCGGATAATATTCCAGCATTTTTAGTGAAAGATTGTTCTCGGGTATTTGTAAAGCCACTTCAAAAAATTTTTAACTTATCAATAAAAACGGGAACTTATCCCGAGTTATGGAAAAATGCAAAAATATGCCCTGTATTCAAAAACGGATCGAAATCTGATGTATCCAATTACAGACCGGTATCTTTGTTATCCAATTTTTCAAAGGTTTTCGAAGTAACTCTATATAACCGTATTTACCCTTCTGTTAGGGGATGG
This sequence comes from Diabrotica undecimpunctata, assembly GCF_040954645.1. NCBI lineage: Eukaryota > Metazoa > Arthropoda > Insecta > Coleoptera > Chrysomelidae > Diabrotica > Diabrotica undecimpunctata. The sequence goes on along the minus strand of NC_092803.1, from coordinate 206,555,692 downwards.
ATATCACCTTATCAACATGGCTTTATAGATAAACGTTCTACTGTATCAAACTTGGCTGTAATAACTCAATATATTTCAGATGTTTTGGATGTACAAGGTCAAGTAGATGTGATATATACTGATTTTACTAAAGCGTTTGATAAGGTTGATCACAAATACCTTCTCTTTAAATTATCAAATTTGGGATTTGCTGGAAACATTTTAAAGTTACTGGAAAGCTATTTAATAGGTAGGAACCAATTTGTATCCTATAATGGTTTCATATCAGAATTAATCTGTACTACATCCGGTGTTCCACAGGGATCAAATTTAGGTCCATTGTTGTTCCTATTATATATCAATGATTTATTTTTAGATATCAATAACAGAAAATTGTGTTTTGCGGATGATCTTAAAATATACTGTGAAATTAAAACAATTGCTAACTGTATAGATTTACAGAACGATCTAAATTATATAAATACTTGGTGTGTAAAAAACAAACTTTTTCTTAATGTCAATAAATGTAAAGTAGTAAGTTACTCTAGAAGGGAAAATAAGGTTGATTTTAATTATGTAATTCAGGGGTCAGATCTTGAAAAATGTAATAGCATTAAAGATTTAGGAGTTATATTTGATTCAAAATTAACCTTTAACAACCATATTGAGCAGAAAGTATCCGATGCTATGAAAATGTACGGTTTTATCATCAGAAACTGTAGAAATTTTAGCGATATAAGACCGATTAAACTGCTGTATCTATCGCTGGTGCGAACAAAACTAGAATATTGTAGCTTAATTTGGTATCCCATTTATAAATGTTATATGCTACAGATTGAAAAGGTTCAACGGAAACTTTTAAAATATTTAGCTTTTAAGGTTGATGGAGTATATCCTGTCCATGGTTATGATTACGATTTGTTATGTAACAGGTTTAATATTGTAAGTTTAGAGTTAAGAAGAATTATATTTTCGGTTTCATTTTTATATAAGTTGTTACACAACTGTATTGACTGCAGTGATATATTAGGTCAAATTAGATTTAATGTGCCAAGAATTACTTCCAGGTCGACTATAGTGTTTACTTGTCCACGTGCGAGAACTAATATGTTACTGAAGTCACCCATTTATATTATGTGCAATAATTATAACAAAATATGCAACCATTGTGATATTTTCTCATGCTCAATTAATCATCTGGTTGATACCGCACTGGTTTATGGAGTACATTAGATTGTTAATTTTGTTTTTTTTGTGTATTTTTTTTTATTTCTTATATACGTAGTGATTTGTTTAATTATATTGTTCTCACTCTTTATTTTGTTTTTCGCCTACTTATTTTTTGCACTTATTTTTTACTTGATATTTTTGTATCACCTACTAATGATTGTATACTAATTAAAAATGTATCTTAAATTTTTACCCTAGAAATGGGAAACTGTTGGGTAATAAAGCTATTATTTATTTATTTATTTATTTATTTATTTATCTGGGATACAATAAGTTTTTGATTATCTATGGTAGTGACTTCCTTATTTTCTCGAAATCTTATTTCTTTTAATTTTGGCCCAGATCGGAAAATACTTTTCGCAGCTTTATATCCCTGAGCTGAGATTAGTGCTCCATTTAGCGTATTGTGATGTAATAGGAGAGCTTGTTGCATTTCAACATCCTAAAGTCAATCTGTGAATTCCTCTATACCAATTTCAAGAAATTTCAAGATTCTTGCTGCTTGTACTTGAAGCGACACTACCATTTCTTTCTCAGTCCAGCCATTGGCCCTAGCTGCAGCTTCGAATTAAGAACGATAAGTTTCCCATAATATGTGGCCATCGAATGTGGGTGGTTTTAAAATTTTGCTAGTAGTAATTGTACTTGATTTAATTATGGAAGATAATGAAGTTGTTCTTCAGATTCATTTTGTTGTTCTTCTATTTTATTTTCTAAATCATTTGGTTGTTCTTCTAATTTATCTATTTTACTGATAATTTGACTTACCTCTAACTTAAAATTTTTATGAATTTGGAATAATTCGATTTAAATTTTCTACCTAAATATATTGTCACAAAAATACGAGTTAAGTTTGGACATGCTTGTTACCCTCAATTTTTAAGCAGAATGAAGATTGTCCCAAATCAAAACTGTGATATATCTGCATTTATTTGTTTGCGAACTCTTCTTTACCAATAATGCAAGGAGTCACTGTTTAGCATTGTCTTCAATGCTTAAATAATTTCTAACTAGAATAACCTTTACATTTTTGGTGTTTTTCTATCATTTCTTTCAGTTAATCTCCATCTTCTGTTTTTCTTTTCCATATTGGCCCTGAAATGTAAAATGGAAAATGCGAGTTGTAATGCATATACAGGCAACTAATCACTCGAACGAGGAAGAAGTTTTTTAATAAAATTATTACAATTTTTTATATATCAAGGCAATTTAAAAAGCAATAAAAGCTAAACCTGTATGAGCAAAGAATTAGAAGCAATAATTTTTACTATACAAAAAGAAACATTGCCACCTGTTCAAATTAATAATTGTTTAATACTATGGGTTCAAGAGACACCGTACCTCGAAATAACTTTGACCATATAATTACAGTGGAAAACACTGTCTTAAAATGAAAACTGAAGATGAATTTAGAACTGAAATGTATAAAAATAGGTCAAATATGTCACAGAAAAAGATTTTAAATCGAGATAACGAGATCAAAAAATATCTTACCATTATACTTCTTTTCTCTATGATAACTATTGTTTTTTTAAACGAATTTCTCAAATGTTTCAATTTTTTAAATTTCATTTTTTTCAGTTTAATGATAATTAATTTCAATTGGATTTATTTACTATGTTTTACAATCAGTTTAACAAGCCAAACACTGATGATAACAAACACATATTGTCTATTTATTTTTTAAGAGCTACATCTTACTTGTACATTAATTGTTTATTTTTATTATTAATTATTATATTTAAAAAAGGGTTACGTTAAATAAATCAAAAAATGAACAACTAATTGTCATTCACCCTCCGGTGGTCATTTACAGACATTTATTAATCTTTATTATAAATCAATTTGGCAGGCTGGAAGTCAAATCTAACCACTCATAAATAGTAAAATGCACATCTCAAATCCTTTCCTTTTCTACTCCGACCTGAAGGGCTAATGAACCGTTGTTGGGATGTTTAGATGTCTGGATAAGCCCTTGCTCGCTTTCGTTCACTATCCCTTTTGGATCGCACGTACCTATTATCGTTTTTTATGTGACTGTGAAAATATTAATTATAAATACGAACATCTGCAAACCCCGTGCCACGGGATTGTCTAAAAAAGTCTAAAAAACTAGCCATTGGTGTTCTCTAAAGGGATCGAAGGGGCTTTAAAGTTAGTTATTTTTATACTCGTATAAAACATTTGAGGATATTCTGACGCAATAAAATGTAGCCTATTTAGGAATTACATTTCCTTTGTTGCAATGAGAGGTTTCTGCTTGTTTAGTTATCTAGATGGGTGAACCTAGTATATACTGTGAACATAATCACTATGTTTTGGATGAAATTTTGGTGACAATGTATATTTGGTGATATTCAACCCATTATACCGTAAGTGAAGCGGAAGAGAACGGAGTATTTGGAGCAATGCGCCTAGTGTTATAGGTATGGAAAAATATAAAAAAAGTTAAGGTTTAATTTACTCATTTTCTAAGTCAAGAATATTTGAGAATATACGCAAATTTTGCATAAAAAGTGTTAAAAATAACGATTATGCGGTAAAAACGTCAACTATACGTCGAATATTATATATCAGAAGCAAAAATTCTGGGATAAAAGCATTAAAAACGTCAATTAATTTGGTTATGTGTCAACAATGCATAAAAAATATAGATTGATTATGAGTCAAAAACATCAAAAACCTTAGTAGTCCAGTCGTTAGAGATGAAAATGCCACTGAAACTCTAAAAATCATACGAACAAGCTGAATTTTGCCGACAATGTCAATTTTAAAATGCCAAAAAAGATGCATAAACGTTTACTACTTTTACTCTTGGGCTTTCCCCTAAAACACTCCTCGTAGAGGAGGGAAAACGAAAAAAAATCGATTTACCAAGAATCTGTACGAAATAGAAAAAATATTTCAAATAAAAAATGTAGCTGAGATAATTTTGAACAAAAATGTTTATGAGCATTTTTGTGTAGAAACAACCGTTCTCTCAGAAACAACGCTTGAAATGACCGTCGATTTTGAATGTCAGTTACGTTCGCGAAATCAGTGTTCAATAAAATTTGTATCAGTTCGTCGGTAAAAATTCGAATAATCTTTTGATCCCAGTGTTCTATTGACAAAAAGCAAGATGCGTTTAAGAGGTAAAGAGTGCAGCTTTCGTACGTAATTTTTGTATTTTGCCTCAAATAAACTTAGTTTTAATAATGGCGTTAAATAAATAAACGTGTCGCTATTTTTACCATTTGAATATGTCATATGTCATATACCATATGTTAAAATATTGAATACGTCTGAATCAGTTTTGTGTCGAGGGGCAGGGAAACTTCCAATAAAACACCAACCAAAAGACATAAAAAAGATAAACCCAAACGACAAAAAAGACATAAATAATAGGCTTTTTTTTTTTTTCTTTTTTTTTAATTTTGGAGCCGGTTTGGGAAAAATTTACCCCTTTTACCTCCTAGTATATTCGTCTACGATGTAAAATTATGCACTAAAATGTCAAAAAACATCGACTTTATATCAAAAGCTTGAAGGTCATCAAAAGTTTAAAAAGGTTAAATATTTATTATTATTATTATTATACATAAGCAAGGGCAGAGGCAAAGGGACAAGTCCCTATTATGCCCAAAAATAAAGAAATTTCATTAGTAACCTACTAGTAAATTACGTTTCATAGGTATCTTGTCAATCAGTTGCCAGCTGAAGTCCGTTTGAAGAGGTCTACCCTCCGGACGCTGGTACTCACGTGAGACATGGTTATATGTTGCCTGAAGTTAAATCTAATATAATCTTAAACATCCTTCACTTTTAACAACAATATGTACATTTTTGGCAACTGTAACTTATGTAAAGGGATTTACCCTAATATTTTGGTGGCTCAGGTGGCATGTTAACCTGTAAGTATAACCATTTTGTTTTTTAACCTTAGTCAACATTTCAATCACGTTTGCTTTAATTAAATGGTTCATACTTATTTTAGGCTTTTAACCTGATGATGGAATTATTATTTCAAAAACGTTTGTTATTTTAATGTAGTCCTTCTAAGGGTTTTTTAAATATACCTACTTACAAAGAATTAAACCTCTTTTAGTAAATTACAAAATTACAAAATTACAATTTTTGGTTTAAAAGAAAAACAATATTTTAACTATAATATAAAACGGTCAAATCTGTTTTTGACTGAGTTGGTAGAGAGAGCAGATACAATGTTATCATTAAGGTTATTCTAGCACTCAAAAACTCTATTTGGTAGAAAGTTCTGTCTTGATCTTGTAGAAAAGTTTTCTTTTTTAGTTTAAACTGATGATCCCTGAGGCGTTCATCTTGATTTATGGTAAACATTTCGTCGACGTTTCCAAAATTGAATTTTAATATTTTAAATGTTGTACCGTAAACTAATCTACCGTAAACAAAGTCAGAATAGCCATGTTGATTGCCAACGTTCGGAACGGACAAGGCACATGAAGAAGAAAATGTTGTAATTAAGTCTCCAAGTTGTCGGCGAAGTTCAAAAGAAGTTGGATTAGCCATACTCAGTCTTTCTGCATAAGAAGGTCTTCTCGATCCCAAAGGAATTTGAGTGGCTTTTCTTTAAACGTTTTCCAACAAAGTCTTGTCTCGAACCAAATCAGGATACCACGTTGGTCTAGCGTATTCAAGTATGGGTCTTACGTAAAGAGTGTAAAGTTTACAGAATGATTGCATTGAAACTCTCGAAAAACACCTCCGAATAAGCCTCAGTCTGGAGTTCGCACGTTTACAAACAGGGGTAATATGGTCAGACCAAGTTAGTCTGCTGTTTACGATAACACCAAGGTCGTTATACGAGAACACACAATTTAATGGCTGTCCATTAACAAAGATAGTAACCACTGGGAACCCCAAGTTAAAATACAGTCCAAGTTCATTTGGAGAATTAGCTGGTTTGTGATTTGATTGGTATATATTTTTGTGTCATCAGTGTAGAGCGATATTTTACTTGAAACATAATAAGGAACATCGCTGGTATAAACCGTAAAAAGCAGAGGTCCAAGGACAAAACCCTGAGGCACTCCAGTTTCTACTAACCTGTCCTGTGAGAAAGATTCGCCAACTCTAACTTTGTAATGTCGATCTGTCAGGAAAAAATCTATCCAACGAAGTAAAGGTCCGCGAACTTCGAAATGTTCTAGCTTATGTAGAAGTCTGCGCTTAGTTATACGGTCAAAGGCTTTAGAGAAATCTACATAAACAATGTAGATGTCCAGTCGTTAACCCAATGTAGGAGATTGGTTAGAGTAGAGCGACCAGAGACAAATCCATGTTGTTGTGTTGGAATAACATGTTTCTGAAGAAGGAATTTGGTTATCTCCTCGGAAATAATAGCTTCCATGACTTTGCGCCTACTACTGGCAGTAAGCTAATCGAACGATAATTGTTGGGATCGAGTTTGTTGCCTTTTTTTAAAAATAGACAGATGCTGATTTCCAACTAGGAGATAAGGAGTTCTGGATGAAAGAAGTTTGCATGATTAACGTTAAGGGTATTGCAAGCGTGTCTGCGCATCTTTTTAACAGTTTTGGTGTTAAACTATCTAAACCAGGTGAAGAGGTTGTGTGAAGTTTAATTAAGTGTTGTTTGACATTATCCACTGTGAATTCAACTTGCTGTAATTTGTCAATAAAATATAAAACGTAAATTACGCGTCGATTATGGAACAAAAGCATCAAAAGACGTTAACTATGCGCCAAAAGTACAAAAAAAGTATTGAATATGTATTGATTATCCATCAAAAAACGGAAAATATACGTCGGTTATGTACAACAATGCATAAAAATCATAAAATATGCGTTAATTATGCATTATGAGCATTAAATAACGTCGATTATGAATCGCCAGTTTAAAAATCAAACATATTCGTCAAAAATCTACCACAAAGGTAAATTACGCGTCGATTATGCACCAAAGCGTAAAAAATATGAATGTGGCATGCATCAAAAAACATCAAATATGCGTTGAATATATGTTAAAAGCATATAAACCGTTGGTAATGCGTGAATTATACATCAAATGTTTACATCAAAAGCTTAAAAAATTAAATGGTTGTCAACAATACTTAAAATAGTTAAAGTATGCGTCGATTATGTAAAAAACCTTTAAAAAACAGTTATGAGACAACAATTCATAAAAACATAAAATATGCGTCGATTATGCGCCAAACGCATCAAAAAAAACGTAGAAGGTGAGTAGATTGAGCATCAAAAGCAACAAAGAATTTCGGTTTTGCTTCAAAACTTTAAAAATCATTGCATTAGTGTCAATAATACCAAAAACGTAAAATGTACGTAGATTATGCGCCAAAAGCATCACAAAACACACAGTTATACGGAAATCATAAAAAATATTGAATATTTATCGATTATGCATCAGAAAAGTCATCAAAAAACGTCGATTAAACGTTAAAATCTTGCCGATCATTGAATATGTAGGGACAAAGCACAAAATACGTCAAATGTATGCCAATTATGTATAAAAAATATAAAAGTGTAAAGAATTATGAAATATATGTCGATGATGCACCAAAAACGTCAGAGGTGTCGATTATGCTTCAAAATAATCAACAATGCCCATTAAGTTCAAAAAGCGTAAAAAATCTTTGAATATGTGTCGATTTACACATTAAAAACGTCAAATATGCGTAAAAAATGCCGAATATGCGTTAAAAAGCAACGAATTTTTGTACCTTACCTTTTTTGAGGTTTTTCTAAAAGAAATGATATTCTTGACAGCCACAAAATAAGGCAATCTTTTGTTATCACTTTTTGTTAATAATATATAAATGGTGAACTACAATAGATCCCCGATTGCAAATTTTTGTGAGTTTTTTTGAGCAATTTGACATTGAAGTAATATCCGGTTAAAATTCGCATTCGGGCTACAGAAAAAAATGTATGAATAAATGTGTTTTAATATTTATGGAATTGATATATCTATAGACACTTCTACATTGAAAAATATTTGTCAAATTATTTCCCACTAAAAAATACGCTAGCGGCGCCCCCAAAACTACCGTAATCTATTAAGAACCGGCCATTTGAAACAAATAATAACCCCGGAAGAGTCCTTCGACGACTAAAAAACAGGCAAAAAAAGACGATAATCATGTGTTCCGAAAAGGGTTGTTCAACTTATTAAAGTGGCGAGGACCTAACGGGAATATGCACACGACACCTAATCAACTCAAGAATGAAAATTATATTTTGGCCAGATCTGCAACGTTGCCAATATCTTTTTCTTTTAATGTAAGGATTTTTATGGTAATTAATTTATCCTAGTATTACCGAGATAAGTAATCATCTCAGTTTTTTCTATTTTAGTACCATATGCTGGAATTATATAGTCGTCTACCGGTGTCTTGCTGACTGCCATATATATAATTTTTGAAATATTATGTTTTAAGCCTTATCCTTCGCATTTTCCAGTATCACTGTTAATTAATAACTGGTTAAACTAATACTAATATAATAATAATACAAACAGCAAAAAGTACGAACACACCTCACAAAGGCACAAGAACACCATCCTCGAAGTGCAGTGGAAAGAACGACATTACCGCAGTATTTAGGAGGAAGAGGACTTATGGATATAAGTGATCAATTAGAAACACAGACTACTAATTAAAGAACTTATTTTCAGATGCAGGCTGAGACATTTACTTTACATCGCGCGATTTGCGCAGTAGATGACACAACACTGCTTAAACTGAGGGAACCAGAAATGAAAATAAACCACCTTTTTAGGGACGAAAAAATGCGCCCCTAGATAGGTAAACCTCTGTACGGGCGACATCCCAACAAGATCAGTCAAGACTATGTCGACAATATAGCGTTGAACTATTGGCTGACATCAGGATTGTTCCCTGAAACAGAAGGTTCATTACTGGCCATTCGGAATCAGGTTATACCAACCAAAAATTACTTGATATATATCGTCAAAAACCCTCAGGTTCAAGATGACAAATGCCGATATGGATGTCAAGCTCAAGAAACCATCCAACATCTTACCAGGGCCTGCCAGGCATTTGCTGCAACTAAATATAAGGAACGGCATAACTCTTGATAAAGGAAAGATCCTTTATCAAGAGAAAGACATCAAACTGGGACTTCTCCAAACAGTGTTTACTTATGAATGACAACTACAAGCTATACTGGGACCGCACTGAGCTCACAGACCAAACAGTGGTACATAATAGACCAGATCTCATACTAGTTAATAAACTAAAGAGACAAACAACATTAATTGATGTGGCGATACTCAACAACAATAATCTTCGTGTTAAACAGAACGAAAAGATCGCCTAGTACAGGGATCTGAAAATCCAAATACGAAGACAGTGAAGAATGGAAAGTTCCCAGACAATACTTATTATTCTCTCTACTACTGGAGTCATTCCGAAGAATCGCCTAGAAAACATGCAGAAAGCTGTACTACTCTCAACGTCTAGATGTGTACTAACATTTTTGGGAGATACTCTAGCATACGAAGTCACCTAGGGCTCGATAACAAGGAAAGAGTCCCAGCAGAGCTCAATCCTTTTGATACTGTAGGCATCTGAGATGAATGAATTTTCCCCTTTAAGGAAGTGAGAGTCGTAAGGGTCTATCTGGATACTAATCACTGATCTTAATTCCATTGACCGTGATACCGACAAAGAAGCACTTACTGAACCCTGATAAGTGCTTATTTGACAATATGCTCGGGGTACAGATTAAAAAGTAGTGGTGATAAGATACACCTCTGTCTAACAAAGAATTTCAATTGATTCAGAAGTATCTAGGCTAATTCTGACATTTTGCGTACTGGTGATAGCAGAGATTTTGTATAATTGTTAAATATTTGTCATTTATTTCTACTCCTTCAAGAATTTCCATCAGTATTCCATGTCTAACTTTATCAAATCCTTTCTAAAAGTCTGCAAAGCACATGCACACAGAACGATTGAAATCTCTATAGCTCTAAACCAGCACTTGCACGCTGAATAGTGCTTCTCTTGTTCCACGATTATTACGAAAACCAAATTGCCTATCAATAATTTCTTCTTCAATTCAAGTGTAAATTCTGAAGTGAATTATCTAAAAAAAGATTTTAAAACGTGACTTATAAGATCGTGTAGCTCATAGTAGGAGCACTTTTTAGCCTTTGCTTATTTCTGAAGCATCACAAATAGAGAATTAAACCAATCTGTTGGTATTTTCCCGGTTTCGTATACTTTATTTAAACGAATTTATGACTTGTACTCACTTCTAAAATATGAGTCAAACTGGCAACAGGTGTATGTTTTCAAAAATTTGATAGTGTGTAAATAAATTTTTTATTAAAATCAGCTAAGTACTTTCAGTATGTTATATGCCATCTTCAGAGCTTCGTCTTATAGGAAGTTATAAATACCACATGGAAATGTAATTGCCAACACAAAACATATTAAAAAGACACATTAAAAAGGCCAAAGCCATTGTTACAGGGATTAAACCGTTTTATTATTTAAAAATGCTTATTGGACCAATGGCTGCGTGGTTAAAACTCGTGATTTAAACACAGTGGATCATCTATTGTCAGTTCTTCTCGCTAAACGTCCAGTCCACTGCCATTTTAAAAATTCTGTGGATTACATCAGTAATCTTGATTTTTAGCCTGATCCATTCTATTCTTTTTCGATCTCTCTTTCTCTGAACCGTATGTCATAATTGGTAGTATACACTGATCGAATTTTTCTTTCATCTTCATCTTTTCGCATCTTTGATTTGAATATAACTGCATTTCTACCAAAAGATGCCCAAGCCAGTTTCATTCTTCTGTTGTTTTCTGGGAGTAAGGAGTCAGATTTATGTACTAATTGTCCCAGGTATACATACTCGTCTACTGTCTCAAGTGCATTGTTGTTGATTAATACATCTTGGACATCCACTAGCTCGTTGTACATGGTTTTTGTTTTTGTCAAATTTATTTTTAGGGCAACTTCATTGCTAGCTGAATTTAGGTCACTTATAAGTTCTTATAGTTCTGCAGGATTATTAGCAATTAGAACGATCTCGTCTACAAATCTTAGATGGCTGAGGTATTCTTTATCAATGGATAGGCCTTTGTTCTGCCAGTTCATTTTGCTGAATATATTTTCTAGAGTTGCAGTGAAGAGCTTTGGTGATATTGCGTCTCCTTGTCGGACGTCTTCTGTCGTGAGAAATTTTGATGTGTTTTCATAAATTTTACCTTTAGCCTTTGCTTGTTTGTATATATTTACTAAAGTCTCTATCTACGATTTGCCAATGCCTTAATTGGTCAAAGCTTCTATTACTGCTACTATATATTGGGATATATAGAATTAAAATTCTCGAAATGTATGAAGGTTAATACTAGCGATATTTCATATTCTTTAGCTCTACTCATTAGTTCTCGAAGTGTATGAATATGATCTATGGTACTGAATCCACTTCTGAAGTCAGCTTGTTCTCTCGGCTGTGCAGCATCTAATGCGTTTGTTAATCTGTTGTTGATGATCTTTGTGAATATTATTACGATAAATATGACTCATGACCTGAGCTGTAAACATATTGTTTCTAACATTTGTTTTCCTAGTGGGTTCCTCTACGATAAAAACCTGTCTGGGTCGATGGCAATCGAGAACATTCAGGAAGGTCAAGGTAGTGATCTGAGTTTTTGTTTAGATTGTTAATATTTATACCGTTGCTGTTAGTTTTGTGATTAATTTTATTCTTTCTAGTTTCAGGTCTAGAACAAATTTTGCTCTGATTAGTCTACGGTCGCTGCCTTTTTATAGTGTATTTATTGCAGTGCCATCTTTTATTAAAGCAATCTTTTTATTTAGAATAAAGTTAATTTCGTTCTTAGTGGTTTCATTTAATGCTACTTAAGTCCATTTTCTGTTCGATTTTTTTTAAATATATTTATCCAATCGGCATGTTTTGGTAGTCTATAAAATCAAACTTGACAAGTCTTTCTCCCCTTTCATTTCTCTCACCGACTACATAATTTACCATGACAACCTCTACTACGTTATCTTTCATTTCACTATCAGTAATTATTCTAACTCCATTCCAGTGTTACTTTTCCCTTCATATCAAAATTTGTATGCTTCACCTAGTTCTCTCGCCCTTTGACCTTTCCTTCTTCTTCAAGTGCCATCTCCGCGGCGGAGGTCGGCAATCATCATAGCTATTCGAACTTTGACCTTTCCACCTACAAATAAATGATACAAATAATTGATAAATGAGAATTTGAAACTGATAAAAAACAGTGGGATCTCGATATGCTACTTTAATCAGTTTGTGATATTTTGGCTATTAATTTTTTATTTATTTTTTTTGATGATATGATAAGAACATTGTACAGAACTTTCCAATTCATTTACATATAATAGAAACAAAGGTGGTCCTAATATGAATCCTTGAAGAACACTCATTTCGACTAATAGAAATTTCGACTTCATTGTAAGCAGTGAAATATCGTTTTTGTTAAACAAACTAAGGAACTGGCTTTTATTGGAGTTCTAAGTAACTAGAGATACAATTACAAGCCTTAACTTAAGGGTATGCCAGTTTAGGACTACAAGGTAGCATATTGCGTCCTCTATTACAACACTTAAAAATCTTACAGTAAGCTGATGATGTTGCGATCTATGTAGAAAATAAGTAAATAAATAAATGTAATGATTACGTTAAATTGACATTGAATATTATAAAACAATTGCTAACAGGTAAGAAGTTAACAATGTCGGAGGGCAAATCAACCATTTTTACTTTCAACAGACGATTTTTTCCTCCAAACCATCTACAATTTGATAAAATTATTAAAATTGTTGTTTGAATTAAATTTAATTATTAAAATTATATTAACCTATTGCGTTTATTAGAATAGCATTATCGAAATAAGACTTAAATTAATCAAACAGTAATATAAATGCTTAACAAGAAGAAAAATTTAAAAAATAAAAACCCCGATTCAAGGATAAACTGATACCGGCAACGCCGTAGTGGCTGTCTTCGCATTTTAACGTGAACAGAGAGGATAAATCTTCAGTACCAAAGGCGAATAATGATAGATGTAGGGCAGGTGCGAGCCCTAGCTCGCTGTGATCATATGTAGGTATATGTATGCTTTCTCTTTCCAAAGCAGTTGGTACTATTGGCACGCGCCCGCTTCAATTTATGTTCGTCCAGGGCTACCACCTTTCAAAGGATGAAATAGAGTATATTAAATCACTGTGCCGGTAGAAGGTGATTTTAGATGAACTGGTTGTTGTGTAGCTTTAAAAAGTCTTTCATTTATATACATATATCAATAGATCGAGATTGTTTACATAAGAATCCTAGTATTTGATAAGGTAGACAAGATAGGAAAACAAATATACATACGTAACAGAACGAAGTGACGTGAAAAGTATTATCCACTGAGTGTTCCAATTCACGTCCGTTGTCATTGAAGTGTTTGATCTCAGTTTGTTTCCACTGCTTGTGGAATTGGCATCTTTGCGATTCTAGCATTTAAATCACTAGGATTTAGTAGCTTTTTATTCTAGGTGGCTACTTGTTGACTATTAATGCAGCTACTACACAGCGAGATCTTTCATTATTATCAATTCCACTTGTCATTGTAACCCAGTCTGGTTAAAAAAAAAGGTGGAAAAATGTTTCGCAGATATCTGAAGCTGTTAAGACATAGGTGGGGGATACTAGATGATGAATAGATGAAAAGATACTCCTAGTTTTACCTTGTGTTTTTTTTAAGCAAT
>NC_092803.1:206516607-206541602 GCF_040954645.1 Diabrotica undecimpunctata | reverse complement strand
ATACAACAACAGCTTGTATTAGAGACACATCAAAAGGGGTTTAACTTCCTTGCCATTTTACAAAATTCCAATGAAACAAATAGCAGATGGCAAGGATAAAATGTAATATAATTATTATTACTTAGTTAAACTCTGTTAAGATTCCTACATGCATATAATCGAAAAACGTGCTTTCGAAAGAAGTGAGGTTACGAATGTTGAAAATGCTGTCAGAATTATAGAATATATATTACAATAAAAGTACTCATCCCAAGAGAATTCTGCAGACCATAAAATGAAGCTTATAACAATTTTTGTCTCCTTTTATAAATTTTAATTATCGAAAAAAAAAACATATCCCACTATGTCAGAGAAGCTGATTGACGAAAAAATAAGTGAAAGATTGAAATGAACTTAGTACATATGTCATAGGATGTATACCTATGGTGGGAAATTAACTTTTCTGTCAATATAGAACAGAATATTTAGTCTACCGGACAGAGAGAGAGTAGGTAAATATTTATTCTACCGGAAAGAAAGAGAAAGAAAAGAAAGACAGAGGGCGCCAAGTACTTTTTGAATAAAAAATAGTAAAAACGAATCTGAAGGCAAATGAATTAATAAATTAATAAAGAAATTAAAATAAAATAATTATTTAAATATAAATTAATAAAGATGTGACGTTTATAACGTTACAAAACCTTAAAAAACGTGCTTTTGAATTATTTACTTCAAATTATACATTACCTATAAAAAAACTTTGATTTGATCTATTTTGAAGTTTATAAAATGAGAAAATCCCCAAAAACCCCTAAAAATAGTTTTTGAAGTTTTTGAAGTTAGTGTACCCTACAGAAAAATCTGTAAAATAACAGAAATATGTTATCGACCTGTTTACAGACCCGCAGCCATTTTCAAAAAAAAAGTTATACAAAAATAAACAAGTTTTTTAAAAGCCTTATAAATGCGCGTGAATTTTTAAAACTTTAATTTGACTGCAAACATCCGAAAAATAATCAAAACGAAAAAATGACGTTTTTGGAGGGCAAGATGAGGAGGTGGCGTCCTAAAATTGAGCTGAGTCTTATTTTTTAAATCACACATAACGTTAAAAAATTTAAAAAAAAATGGAATCTGGGAGTGAGGGCATTTTGCTCATCTTAATTTAAGCGCCAATTTTTATCTAGAAGGCACTTCCTCCCCCTCAGTCCTAATCCCTTTTGGGATGTGGTGACACCATCAGGCCTTTACAGTTTTTGCACGATTTCTTTCCATCCTTCTCTGTCCTGGGCTAGTTGTTCGGCTTCATGTTCATGTAACCCTTGGTTAATCAGTATTTTTGTTTGATCTACCCAACGGCTTGGAAATCTTCCCCTAGGTCTCTTTCCTTCAACTCTAAGAAGGCACTTAGCAGAAAGAAATTTCAAACAGCCAATAAAAATTTTATCAAAAATATATTTATTGACTTATACGCTGCGAATAAGCTGCTACACACGACTGTAAACTTAAAGAAAAAGGTGTATAACACATGCATACTACCAGTTTGTACTTACGGCTTGGAGACAGTAGCCCTTACCAAAAAATCTGCTAAAAAATTAGAAACAACGCAAAGAGCAATGGAACGAATCATGTTTGGAATATCACTAAGAGACAAGATTAGAAACACCGAGATAAGACGTAGAACGAAGATTAGGGATATTGTGGAAGAAATTGCAAAAATGAAATGGCGCTGGGCAGGTCACGTAGCCGGATATAATGACAACAGGTGGACACGGAGAATTCTAGAATGGAGACCAAGGACGACAACAAGAAGCACGGGAAGACCTTAAAAAAGATGGGTAGATGACATAAGAACAGTGGCAGGCAAACAGTGGATTAGATTGGCGCAAGATAGAGAAAGATGGAAGCAATTGGGAGAGACCTACATTCAGGAGTGGATGAAAAATGGTTGACAAAGAGAGAGACACACGACTTGATAATTCAAATTTACATACATGACAGACGATCATGCAATGCAAAATAGATGAAGACACACAATAAAAATTATTGTAGAATCTTATTAGAGTCGATTAAGAAATCTATGCTAGATATTTGTAAAAATTTAAAAATTTTAAGGAAAACATTGATAATAATCAATGTCTCGATCGAGCAAACAAACTCAAATCATTTTCTTTCTCCAGACTTGTACCGTTGTAAATTTTGAAAATAGCCGGTCCTGCATACCTGTATAAATATGATTTAAAAATCTCCGTGCGCGCGCTATGTAATGTAGTTAAGCTTAACATAACAATTTTCCAAATTGTGCACCTGCTCCAGTACCTTTTAGATCGATACTTTCTATATTTATAAACACATGTTTTATTAACTCCTATAGCAACAGGTACGATAAATTTGCTCTAAAATTTCGCATAGAACATCATGGACACTACGAATTTTCTACTTTGTCATGTCCAGTCTACCTTTTTTGTATCTGATTGGGACGACTGACATGATGTTAATATCTAGGTTAAAAAACTTTGTTCTGCATTAAACTTAAGAAATTATAATTAGATTAAACACTCAAACAATAAACTTTTGGACATGCTTTTAAGTTAATTAGTTACCAAACTGGAGATAATTTTATTTTTAATGATATTAAAAACATTTTTATTTTAGGAGTGAAGATCACTTTTACACTATACATAATATGAATAGAGTTCTCGATATATAATTAAGGCACATTAGAGTTAACGAAAACTCCATTGACAAACAGTTCTATTATGACTGATGGATTCGACAGTTCTATTATGCCTTTCGGCCATTATGTCTGATTGAGGATGGAGGCCTAGTGCGAGTTTTCCGAATACCCAAGATTTTCATTAATTCTTGCCATAATTCTGAATTTCGTCCTTAATCAGAACGTCACGAGCATTTTTATCTGAAAGACGTAATCTACAGCCATTTGTTCGTAAGTAGTGGCAGTTTCGAGTATTGTAAACGTGGACATCAGACTGCTTTATTAAATGAGCACGTTTTCTGTGAATTTCAGTTAGATCTTGAAATATCAACAGAGTAAGTAGCGGCATAATTTTGAATTTGATAAAGAAAGGTCCGCAGTGTTCTAGATAACTAACTGCTGCTAAAAAACAGCTTTCTTTTGCATTTTACAAATTTGAAGTGATTTGTTGAATTGCCACATATGACACCATAGTTTGGGTGAAAGTGAAATACAGGAAATATGTCATTTTTAATGTTTCAAAGTTGACAAACCGGTAGTTGGCGAATAACAAATAATGAACTTAATAGTTTTTCCTTCAGTAGATATATGCCTAGATCATACGTACAGATTAGAACAACTGATAGAGAAGAAAATGGCAAAAGGTAGACCGGTCCATCTGGCCTTTGTTGATCTAAAGAAAGCATATGACTTAATACCTAGAGTCAAATTATGGGAAGCAATGAATGATCTCGGAATCCGACAAACACTAATAAAAGCAGTTAAAGCATTATACAAAGAAAACAAAGTAGCTATTAAATGTGGAAATAAAGCCTACAATCCATTTAAGACGACAAAAGGACTTCTACAAGGCTGTGCTACGTCCCCTACTCTGTTTAAAATATTCTTGGAAAAGACACTCAAACCATGGAGGAAAAAGGGCGAAGGAATGGGCATACCAGTAAGAGACGAATACCTATACACCTTAAGTTTTGCCGACGATCAAGTAGTCATCGCACAAGATGAAGAAGATCTCAGCTTTATGCTCAGAAAACTAGAAGAAGAATATAAAAACAACGGAATGGAAATAAACTTAGAGAAAACCGAATACCTAACAACAGAAAACAAGAATATGAGAAACCTAGAGATAGAAGAGGGAAGACAAATAAATGGAACAGATAAATTCAAGTATTTAGGAACCATAATATCGAACCAGGGAACAACAAAAGAAGATATAAACAACAGACTGAGACAAACAAGAAACTGTATAAGACAACTAAACTCAGTGTTGTGGGATAAGAACATTACGATAAAGACAAAAAAGAGAATATATAATACCCTGACAAGAAGTATCCTGACATATGGGTCCGAAAACTGGACAATAAACAAGAGAAATAGAGGTAGAATAAGAGCAGTAGAAATGGAGTTCCTGAGGAGAAGCTGTAGACTTACAAAAAGAGACAGAATTGAAAACGCAGAGATTAAGCGGAGAATGGGAGTGCAATCAGACATAATCGACTATATAGAGGAGAAGAGACTATCCTGGTACGGCCACGTAAAAAGAGCGGACAGAGGACGCTGGATAAACTAAATCACAGAATGGAGCCCGATTGGAAGAAGAAAGAGAGGAAGACCCCGAAGGTCATTCAGAGATGAAATCGACGAGGGTATGGAGAAAAGAACCCTGCGAGATGGAGACTGGAATGACAGGGAAAATTGGAGAAAACGGTTGAGTGAAGGAAGACAGTGAAAACTGTGGAAATCCTTAGTAGTAGTAGTAGATATGAGCCGAACAGTTCAGTCGATTATCTATGGTTATTCCCAATAGTTTAATAGTACTTTTGTTATCTGGATCATTGTGTAAATTACTTGCAGATATAAAACAAAATTTTAAGTTTTATCAGAGTTAAGTTTTAGTTTGTTTGTAATAAACCATGTGCTAGATTTAGTAGAAATTTCCTCATGAGACATTTTTAAATCATCATTATTTTTTCCTTATCTGTCGTATGTCGTATCATCTGCGAATTGTATGGATTTGTACGGAGATATGAATTTATGCACATAGATAAGTTATAAACTTAAGAGGGATACCTCTGATTCCATAGTAATTTAATTTGTGGAGCAAAATGTCGTGTGAAACGCAGTCAAAAGCCTTCGACAAATCGCAAAGAGAAATTGCTATGCGATTTATGCGTTCAAGCCCCTAAATCACCTCGCTCACAACATTAAATACCGCGTTCTTAGTACAACGAACACTTTTGAATCCATATTGTGAGTTGCTAAAGTAATTATTTAACTGAAAATAGGAATAAAATTGTTGTTTGATCATTTTTTCAATCAGTTTCCCAAAACTAGAAACACTGCTTATGGGTTTGTAATTGTCAGTTTTTGAGGAATCACCTTTTTTGTAGATAGGAAGTACTTTTGAGTATTTTGTTGCTTCTGAAAATACTCCGAGTGATAGAAGTAAATTAATAAGATGAGTGAAAGGTGTTAAAACTATTTGGTAAGTTTCTTTTAAAATTTTGCTATAAGTTTTAGACCTTTTCTTCCACAACGGGACGAAAAAAAAGATTTGCTCGGAGCAGGATAATTTCCATAATTGAAAAGGACATCGACATTAATAGTGGGAGTAGATATTATTATATTCTCTGCAATTGTAGTAAAAAAATGATTTATTTCGTTTGGAGGTAGATCAGGTTGTACCGCACTGGATCTTGTGTTATTTCTTTCGAAATTTACTATTTTCCAGCAGTCTCTAGGTTCATTATTGGAATTAGTAATACAATTACAACAAGCTGCCTTTTTAGCAATATGTAATGACCAATTATATTTAAATTTTTGTTGTTTAAATACTTTGAACAAATCGATATCCTTAGTGGCATCTGCAATATGTTTTATAAGAGAAAGATTAGATCTGTAAGACCTTAATTCATTATTAAACCATTGCAGGAGTGTTTTTCAGCAATTTATTGTACTTTTTTCAGTGGAAAATGTTTTAATATGAAGTTGTTATAAGTTTCGTTAAGAAAACCTGTCAAAAAATCAGGATCATTATTAATATCATAGAAAAAGTCAACAACTTTATGCTCAGAATCAATAAATAAAAATTGAGCTCGATGGTCAGAAAAACAAGATTCAAATACGCCCACTCTGTAGATATTTTCAGAAAAATAATCGTTTATAGTTACCTTTAGACAAAAAGATGTTGATATCTAATATCTGATATAATAAATTTTGAATATCAAAAGAAAGGTCAGATTCAATTTTAAAATTTATATTAAAATCACAAAGTATGATCAGTTTATCTGCTTTACTAAGCAAGAACGTTATGACTAGACTTCGGCAAATATGCATATTGCATATTTTGCATATTGTGCATATTTTATGCAAATATTTCATATTTTGGCATATTTGTATAAAAGTTTGCATAAAGTGCATAAAAGTTCAGATTTTTATACTGTATTTGAAAATTTTTAAACATACCAATTTATTTCAATTCTTGTATAAAATTTTGTAGTCATTTTAATCAAGAAATGATCTAAGTACGTAATCTCTACAGGTACAAAACATTTACAATTTCAAAGAAGATCAATTTAAGTAGCCCTCAACATTCTTAGAAAGTCTCGGTCACTGAGGCATTCAGTTATTGGATAATCGCTAAGGGTTCGCTCATTTGCATTTTATGATCTTATCCCAAAATCTATCTACAATTTATTGTATTTTAACAGCAGGTAAACGGCTAATAGTTTTGTTCCTAATTTAGGGATTTTCCAAAATCTCCCAGTTTATTGAATTAGGTACCTAAACATTTCTAATTTGATGCTCAGATTTGTAAATCATTTTTGTTTTGATATTCAAAGCGTAAACACTCGTTGTGCGTAACAAAAAGGAAGATTGTGATTTTATAATGCCTAAAACAACCAGTGCTTCAACTTGTATTAAACCTTATAAAGAGCTGTCTATGGATATGGGAAAAATCTACTGTTCAGTCTGTGGCAAAATTGTAAGTATCTAATATTTTCTATTAAATATCTAATATTTCATACATACAGGGTGTTTCCAAATGACACTTACAACGTTTGACTGTAGATACTTCTCGAAAAATTGAACAAAACGATATAGTTAATGAGGGGTCAAACTTATTTACTTTTCGAGATACAGGGTGTTAAAATTAAAAAAAATTAAATTCTTTTAGTTAATAACAACAATAACTTTAAAACCAATAAACGTATTTACTTGAAATTTAGTACTCGTAGGTTGTTTTTAAATGAAAAATAGCTTCCTTTAGTGAGAAAAAATTGTCCATGGTACAATACAATGGTGTGTATTTAGAAAAATTTTTCACCTTTACTTTTTTTTATGAAGTCAGCTATTCTAAAACACAATTATTTTTATTGTAATTGAATTAACAAAAAAAAAACTTTTGTTGAATTTTAAAATAAGTTATATGATGTACTAATGGTTAGTAACAAAAACTAATTTATGGATTAATACTGCATTTAAAACACTTAGCGAGTGTTTTTTTTTCCAAACCAGTTATTTGATTAACCAAAAACACCTTGTATATTTTTATATTTTAAAGATTGGGTTAAAATAAAGGTTTTTATTTTTATTTATAGATAGCATGTGAGAAGAAATTTCAGATAGACCAACATGTGAGAACTGCTTCACACATTGCAAAAAAAGGAAAAATAGGAGGAAAACATCAAACTTCAATGGCTAAATGTTTCCAATCTACTTCAAAAAAATTAGATGAGCAAGAAACTTTTAATGAAGACTTGTGTCACGCATTAGTGTCTGCAAACATACCGCTTTCAAAATTAGCAAATGTAAATTTTAAATCGTTTCTAAAAAAATTATGCAAACTTAATCTTCCAAGTGATCGGTCTCTAAGAAGAAATAATGTGAACGGGCTATACTCGTCGGTGTTAATTAATATTAAGGAAGAAATTGCAGTTAATTATTTTTACATATCTGTAGACGAAACCACTGATTCCTCAGGAAAGTATATTGCTCATTTATTGATTGGTGTTCTTAAAGAAGATACCTTACCAAAATCTCATCTTATTTCATGCCAGCAACTTGAGAAAACAAATGCTTTAACAATTTCGCGTTTTATACAAGAAACATTAGCAACTTTTTTTCTTCCGACAACTATTCCTTCTAATAAATTACTGCTTATTTTATCGGATGCTGCTCCTTATATGGTGAAAGCAGGACAAAATTTTAAAATATTTTTCCCAGATTTAATACATGTTACTTGTGTAGCGCATGGATTAAACAGAGTTGCAGAGGAAATACGAAAAAAGTTTCCTCTTGTAAATACCATGATATCCAGTGTCAAAAAAGTGTTTCTTAAATCTCCTATAAGAATTCAACTTTGTAAAGAAATGCTACCTAACATTCCTCTTCCACCACAACCTATTTTAACGCGATGGGGAACATGGTTAGAAGCAGGTAATTTTTATGCAGATCATTTTGTTAAAATAAAGAACATAATTGATACGTTAACAAATGAAAGTTCCCAATCTCTTTTGGATTCTAAACAAACTTTTCAGAGTAACTTGCTTCAACAAGAACTTTCATTTATAAAATCAAATTTTAGTTTTGTTTAAAAAACAATTACTCAGTTACAATCACCAAAACTGTCATTGTTCGAAAGTACAGCATTAATAAAAGAAGTTGCGTCATGTTGTCGGAACGTTAGAGGTAATATTGGAAAAGATATTTTAAAAAAATTTGAAGCTACTATGGAAAAAAATAAAGGTTACCATATTCTTTCTGAAGTAGTCAGTGTTCTAGCTGGAAATATTTCGGAAACTAATTTAGAACCAAATGTTTTGGTTAGTTTGAAAAATGCTCCCGTTACAGCAGTTGATGTTGAACGAAGTTTTTCCATATATAAATATATGTACTCAGACAGAAGCCACAAGTTTTTGTTAGAAAATTTTGAACACCACTTGGTCATTTATTGTTACCATAATTCTAAATAAGTTTATTCATACTTAAAAATGATGTAGTTACTTAAAATAAATGTAAATCTTAATGAATAGTAGGAAATATTTAGTTATGTACACTTTTTTTTTAAATAAAATTGTTACTATTTTACGATTTTTTTATTTATTTGTATGCATATTTTGTAAAATATTTGCATATTTTCGGGTAAACACGTGCATATTTATGCGCATTTTTTTCTACATTTTTATTTGCATATTTGCCGAAGTCTAGTTATGACATTCTCAAATTTCAACAAAAACAAGTCAAAGTCACTATTACCCGATCTTTATACAGTTAAAATATTGGTTTTTATTGAAGGTACATACATTGCATAAAACTCTGAACTTTGCTCTACATTATATTCATTTAGATTAAGAGAAGAATATAACAGATTTTCTTTTACATAAATTGCAATTTCACCTTGTGTCTTTTTTACCCTAGAAAAGAAATTAGCTAATGAAAAGCCGGAGATGCTTATTAATTTTAAATTTTCTTCACTTTGATCATATCGACTTTATTTGAAATACACTACAAATTAACATGAAACATGCTTACCGTACCTTGTCGAATTAGTTTATTTTGATAAAAGTTTGTAGAAGCTTCTGGGTTTCTTCTTCTATTTAAAGTGTTCATTAAAACGATAGAAAATAGACTAAATAAAAGATAAATGCTTTTAGACTCTAATAAATATCAACCTATAATTTTTCAATTCTTCCTTATAAGATATTCTCTTCGACAACTACTTCCTACATCAATACAATTTAAAGCTGAAAAAAAGACATATTATCTTGTGAAAATTATTTTTCCCTATAAAACTTTACCGCAGCTGCTCAATAAAAGTTTTTGCAGCTCGTTTACGGTGTTCAAGTAACAGTTTGAATACTGATAAACACCTATATACTATGAGATTTTTAATGTAATTACCAAATTCATTAGACGCAATTCAATTTCATTAGCGAAATACGACGAAGCGGCATTTTTCAATTGTTTTTAAATAACTATTTAAATCTAAACAGTTCTTGCTCAAATTGGTTATGTTAATGCAAAGTGTCGTTAAGGCGCAATAATATTTCCGGTATGAAAAAGACAAGAAATTATAATAAAAGATATAACATATACGCCGACGAACAAATTAGGTTCTATATAAAACAAAATGTAGCTGTATTTATAATCACTAAGTATTTATATTAACAAAAAATTACTATACAGCATGGCCTAATTGAAATAGGCGTTGTTAAATATGATAGCGTCTTCAATGGGAGAAGTTTTTCGGGGATATTCAAGACACATCGATTTTTGTTTTCTTCTTTTTGCCATCTTTTTGTCAATTTTATATATTTATTTATTATATACAGCCTTCGACAAAAAAAAACGTAGTCACCATGCTGAATGACGTTTATGATTTGACATTGTCAACGTAAAGTTCAGTTAGGCCTATTTGCGTTCTCAAACGACTGTAGGTGGCAGCACTTATTTTGAAAGATAGAAAAAGATAGAATTTTAAAAGACCCCTAGTTGAAGGGCATGCAAGCTCATTATTTTTAAAATTTGATGAAATTTATACCAATTTTAAACTCTAATTTATTCAAATATTTGACATTTATCTATATTTTATTAGTTATCTATTTTGTCAGCATTGTTTTAATGATTTCGATAAGGCTTTTGGCATTAGCATTATGTGTAACCTCTACTTGAAATTGGACAACGAAATTCGAAGACAAAGATGGACTGATTGAAGACATCCCAATTTGTCATGGGGTGCGCCAAGGGTCTATTCTGTTACCATTGTTATTTAATTTATATAATAAAGCCAACAGTGAATTAGCGCTGCCCTCATAATAAACGCTGAGTTGTTTTTTTTATTGCAGCGAGGACGTAATGTTTGTTTAGACTTTGATCAAGCAAATTTTTAACATTTTTGTAATTTATGGAAAGTTGAAATATAATTTTGCTAATAAAACTACTTTACCAATTTTTTACCACTTTCTTATTATTTCTCCACCACAGAGCACCTAAAAGAGCTGTTCAGAATTTCATAACTAATGCAAATAAAACATTGTAAATAGAACAAAACTATACATGTAATAAAAAATATAAAAATGTTAACTATCCACTATGGTAGTACCACCAACGATAGCACATGCGACAGAGAAGGTAGGTAGAGGAAAATACACTATCCTTGATAAACTACACGCTTGGGACATTCCTGAAAATTATACATGGAAGACTATACAAAAAACTGTAAAAAGATATTAGGTGAGGAAATAGATTTTGCTAGGAATAGCTAGGAGAAAAGTACTTTTTGCTTTTGATATGCTATAGAATAGAATAGAATAGAAATATGCTTTATTATTACTGAAAATTGTAAAATTTTATTGACAAAGCTTACAAAAAGTCAGAAAAATAACAATAACAATTTAAAATTTACTAGAATTATATAAATCGTCAATATCACAAAATAAAAGATAATAAAATACACAACCCGTTGCAAAATTTAAATAAATTGTAAATTGCATAATAACACCTCACGAACTAATAAGTTTAAGTGGCTGCATGTGATACCCAGATAATCTTCCACTGAACAGTATGGTCTTTCAGATAGATAGGCTTTTCTCATTTTACAGAACTTTAGGAAAGAAATTGCAGGTTTAAGTTGCAAAGGGAGATGGTTGTTTAATTTTTTTTTGCCGAATATAATATAGATTTCTTTACTAACTCAGTGGACGGGATCCGTAAATACACATCAAAAGTTGAATTTCTGATGGAGTAGTCATGATTAGATCTTGCTGGAAAAACATGTAGGCGTTTACGAATTAGGCAAACAGTTTCTAAAATATATAAAGAGGAAAGAGTTAAAATTCCATTAAAAAAACGTGATATTTGAAGTAGCTTCTGCAATGTGTTATTCTACTGAGCCCAAAAAGATACCATATTGTTCTTTTTTGTAACTTAAGAATAACTTCAGATTGGTTAGTTGTACTGGAATCCCAAAGAGGAAGACCATATTGAAGATGGGACTCGAACAAAGAAAAATATTGTAACCTCGGAAACCTTTTTTGGATGGTGCTAGAAAGGTCACCAATGGAGACACTGCGGACGGCAGCCAGATGGTTGGTGGAACGCGAGTCGTGGGTTCGAAACTAGCTTTTGGAACCAGGAATGGGTCCAACGGACCGATTAATTATTAAGTAAATTTGGTTAACACCCTGCATAAACAAATAATTACTAATTACTAAGTATATTAGGTATTATACTTACTTACCTACGAAACTTAATCAGCCTGATCTTTCTTCTAGTCGAAAGTATAATAATAATTTAATATAATAAGTAAATATTCAGAGTTATGGTTATATCAGGAAACTTTGTTAGGAGTCGACAAATAAAATACATACATAAAACAATAACAATATATTCAACAACAAAATTATGACGCTGCTGAATGCAACACAAGTAATAAAAATACACCAACAACTATGAAACGGTGGTATACATATAAAAATAAGCAGAAATATAATTAGAAAATACCTTTACAAAGATATATAATACAATCATGCACAAATAAAGTTTTGGCGTATCTCGAGATATTACAGCAAAAAAAAATTGAATACAAATTATAACAAACACAAAAGATAACAAAAATTAATAAAATCTAAGTTTACAAAAATACAGAAAGGTTACTGAAATGAAAACATAACAATTTAACCAAACCGCACTTGGTTAAGTCGATTAGCTATCTCGCACTATCATTTAATGATAAACTGAGCTGATTTAATTTGGTTCGTAACAAAATATTGACTGTTCTTTAAATTTAATGCAAAATTCAGTAGTTACTCTCAACTACATTTGAAGACATGTATGAACTTTAGATACGTCCAGATAATGGAAGATGATATGATACCATACCATATTACTCGCCCAGATAAGTGGAGATACTAAGATTATGGTAACTTACGGTAATTCTTGACGACTGCTGCATTAAGTCACTGAAGTTAATACTATACTTGCATTAAACACTGAATTTAATTAACATTAAAGGTACTTTATAACTATATTTAATCTAATATAGTATAAGATAAAAAACTCAAATAAACAAGTGTATACACACTTATAAAGAAAATGCACAGAGAACGGTACGATAATAGAGATACAGTAAGATCTAGTCCTTATGCAAGGACTGTCCCACCAAAAAGTATCTTGTTTTCTCTACGAGTGCCCACCGAGAAGTAAAATTTTCTTGCAAAAATTTACCCAACTACAAAAAAAGGAAGAAGGGATATCTCCCACTCAAAAATCATAGGCCAGTTGTATGTATTTCTGAGAAGGTAAAAAGTTCTAACATCAAACATAACGGTACCCTTCTAGCTACAAACGTGATGAAATATAAAATCTCCTAGATTAGGTTTTTCCCGAAAAACATTACAACGGGCATTCGACGACAATTACCGAATTTATGAAAAATAACCCGGAAAAGGATTAACTAAGGATTAGCCAAACCGGCGTCTTTAAATAATTACATAGGTAGATTCTTCAGTCATATTTCGGTAGTTTCCCAATAAAAATTTCTAATCGTAAACACGACCATCAGCGTATCATCCACATGGGTAAAAGGAATTAAAATTAATTTAATATATTAATTATATTAAAAAACGTTACAATATGTTATTTTGGAAGGTACTAAATTGATTTCCTTCGAAACAGATCTTATTGCGAAGCAGGCTAAAGCTAGTTTCTTACTTAACAAATCGATATGAAGGAACCAGATAAGGTTGCTGTCTATAAAAATACCAAGAAATTTTACAGAAGCAACGATACTGATCTGACTATGATTAAGAAGAAAGGGTTGAAGCGCTTCTTTATGGGATAATGCTACTGTCTTATCCACGTTTAAAGACAGTAAATTAGAGTCCAACCAAATTTTTATTTTAAGTTATAGATACATGAAGAACTGCAATATTAGAGTTCCTCCAGGTGATACTGCAAAAAAAAATTCCATCGATTTTTAAGTTATTGATGTCATTTATATCGATAAGGAAAAGCAGCGGACCTAATACTGAACCTTGTGATACTCCACATACAATGCTATTGTGACTAGAGTCAGTATCGTTTGCTATAACTAGTTGTTTCCTATTCCTCAAGTGAAAGTGGAACCAACTTAAAAAAATACCTCGAATTCCGTAGAAATTTAGTTTTTTTATGAAAATGTCGTGATTTACACAATAAAAGCTTTGGCATAGTTACAAAAAACAGTGGCAGTGTAAAGATTATTGTTTAGTGCTTGATAGACTAGATGTAGTACAGAAAACATAGCATCACTGGTATATTTATTAAATAAAAAGCCAAACTGACTTTGTGATAAATTGTTGTTTTCAACGAGAAAGGACATAAGTCGGGCTTTTATAAGTCTCTCAATAATTTTGGATAGGACCGGTAGTAAGGCAATAGGTCTTTAGTTGCAGACATTGTCAGTTGCAGACAGTTGCAGTCGGAATCATTAATTAGGGAGATCAGGATTTTCGACAGATTTTTTGGGAGATTTGAGAAAATTTTTCTGGATAGTCCATCAGTACTACAGAAAGATTTACTTTTGATATTATTGATTATTTGGATCAGTTCAGATTTATTAATTGGTCTTTTAAAGAATGAATTTGAAATCTTTTTAAATTGGGGAGATACAAAATTGGATCTTGTGGCAAAATAGTTGATTTTATATTTTTACCCACATTAACGAAGTATTCATTTAGATTTTCAGGGTTTGGAAGAGAAAATGTTTGAGCTGTGTTAGTTTTATTTCGAAGATCGTTTATTATGGACCGAGTTTCTCTTGCAACATTTTTAGAGCTTCCCAGAGAAGCTATCACAAAGATGATAATTATGACTCCATTGTATGGGAAGGTAATAATACAAAGAAAGTAAACAAAAACTATAATTACCTTATTCGCGTCGTTTTACTGAGTTTTAAAATGTTTGCCCAGTTAGTTTTAGTGCATAAAATAGTAGCAACCCATTTCTATTATCTCCATTTAAACTTTTTTTAATTATCAAGATTATGAAAACATTGCATGCCTAAACTAAGTGAAGAAAAAGAGGTTGAATATCTACTTTTATAATCTTTTATTAACAACTATTTACAGTATATTCTTAGAATAAATAATATGTCTGTCTGTTTACCTAGTCTAAACCTCTTAAAAATGTCTCTACCCTTACAAAAAATAAAATGGTTGATTCTGTCTCAAATATTATATTCTCGTACTAAATTTGTAAAAATTAAACACCAAACTCTTCGATTTTATTAAATCTTTCTATACCAGATCACCAGATCCATGTCTACAGGGTAGTCCGTAAGTAATTGTACAAAAAAAAACCATAGATTCTACAGTTTAAAATATTGCGATTTAAGTCAAGTTGCTTTAATAAAATGTTGATATTAAGAAAGATACAGGGTGTTAAAGTGGAAATTAAAAATTTTAATTTTCACTATAACTTTCATGTTTGTGAACATTTATGTATAAAAATTTATAACTGGATACTATTTATCATCAAAAATTATAATCTTATGAATACTTTAATGTAGCTGATAGAGGGCGCCACATATGCCACATATGTGGCATACATTTGCACTTAACTTTTTTACTTTTTAAGTTACCGGTGTCCGTGATAAAAAATATTAAAGATACATTATTTTACCAAAGAAAAGGTATACTTGTTAATAACTTCAAAACTCAACAGTTTTCAAGATATTCGCATTTTACAAATCAACTACATAATTCAGATTTAACGCAATTACTCCAGGCAACGAAAGAAAATTAGACAAATACATCAATACTTCCGAATTTTGGTGTAAAATGCCTTCATTAAAGTTAATAGTTAACGAAATATTAAATAAAATAAATATATTAGCAGGATAGAATAGTAGGATTTGACAAAATAACAGAATAATTGGATTTTGCTACAAACATATTACGTTTTGTATTAAATTAAAGTCATAATCAAAATATTTTATTAATAAACCTAATTAAGAAATAGTTAAACTTAATAACATTAAACTTTTTGTCAAAGTAAGTGTTCGATATGTCTACCATTTTCTTTAATTCATTTGTCAATACATTCCATAAAAGATCGTCTCATATTAAATAGCATCATTGGTTCTAAAGAAGCTGCTGCAGTATTTATTATAAGTATTATAAGTATAATATATAATAAACACAATATAATAATAAAGTATTCGTTTGGGAATTTTATGAATTAAATAATTATATTAAAATCTCACCACATGACGAAGGAATATGACTACCACGAACAATCCAACGTTTAGGAAAGTTGTATTTGATTATGTTCTCACTGTACTTTTCTCTATAATGTGGTGGTGTACCAATCAATAAAATCATTTTATAAAAAATGTAAATAAATCTCACCATTCAAATTACAAGGTAATTCGCATGTCCATAAAAAATAATTACAAATGGTACCAAACCATACGATATGCATTTTAAACATGAATTTTAAATAAACGTATGGTTTGGAAAAATTGGTAATTATTTTTTACGGACATGCCAATTACCTTGTAATTTGAATGGTGAGATTTATTTACATTTTTTATAAAATGATTTTATTTGATTTATTGGAAGAATTGTCATCAAACTTAATGCGAAATATGTGGTTTATGCAAGATGCTACACCACCACATTATAGAGAGAGGGCAGTGAGAACATACTTAAATACAACTTTCCTGAATGTTGGATTGTTCATGGTAGTCATATTCCTTGGGTCATGTGGTAAGATATTAATATAATTACTTAATGCATAAAAATCCAAAAAGAATACTTATTTTTATACTTATAATACTTATTATAAATACTGCAGCAGTTTCTTTAGAACCTATGATGCTATTTGATATGAGATGATCTTTTATGGAATGTAATGACAAATGAATTAAAGAAAATGGTGGACATATCGAACACTTACTTTGACAAAAAGTTTAATGTTATTTAGTTTAACTATTTCTTAATTTGGTTTATAAATAAAATATTTTGATTATGACTTTAATTTAATACAAAACGTAAAATGTTTGATGTAAAATCCAATTATTCTGTTATTTTGTCGAATCCTACAAATCCTACTGTTCTATCCTGCTAATATATTTATTTTATTTAATATTTCGTTAACTATTAACTTTATTAAAGGCATTTTATACCAAAATTCAGAAGTATTGATGTTTTTGTCTAATTTTCTTTCGTTGCTTGTAG
Organism: Diabrotica undecimpunctata; assembly: GCF_040954645.1. Classification (NCBI taxonomy): domain Eukaryota; kingdom Metazoa; phylum Arthropoda; class Insecta; order Coleoptera; family Chrysomelidae; genus Diabrotica; species Diabrotica undecimpunctata. The sequence continues at coordinate 206,524,685 of NC_092803.1, read as the reverse complement.
TAATTGCGTTAAATCTGAATTATGTAGTTGATTTGTAAAATGCCATTATCTCGAAAACTGTTGAGTTTTGAAGTTATTAACAAGTATGCGTTTTTTTTGTTAAAATAATATATCTTTAATATTTAATATCACAAACACCGGTAACTTAAAGAGCAAAAAAGTTAAGTGCAAATGTATGCCACATATGTGGCATATGTGACGCCCTTTATCAGCTGCATTAAAGCATGCATCAAATTATAATTTATGATGTTCAATAGTACCCAGTTATGAATTTTGATACATAAATGTTCACAAACATAAAAGTTATAGCGAAAATTAAAATTTTAAATTTCCACTTTAACACCCTGTATCTTTCTTAATATCAACATTTTATTAAAGCAATTTGGCTTAAATCGTAATATTTTAAAGTGTAGAATCTACAGTTTCTTTTTGTACAATTACTTAAGGACCACCCTGTATATAGCCAACTCCTGGGGATTATAACTTTTTAATTTTTAAAAATATTAGGGAATTTAATAAGGTTCTGAAACTGTTATTTGTTGTGGCTAAATCAAAAATGTAATTTTCTTACATCTTTTACTAAAAATTTGACGTTTTGATTTCCACTCCGAAAATCGTATTCTAAAAAGGGTTATTTAAGAATTTTGTTAACAACGTTGTATAACTGCTAAACTTATTGAGGTCCTCTTCAACAACTTTTTCGGTTATACACCCCTTTTACCTACACACCTACAAACTATATCAAGTGTGTACGAATTTCAATATTGCCAGGTTTTATTAAAATTGTCTAAACCCTAGAACGATGAAGAAGAAGTCCAAACAATTTGTGCTTGAACATGATTTCGTAGATATTTTACACCAAAATGAATTTTAGTCTTGTCTGAATTATGTATTTAGCGAATTTGTTTTAAAATGATTAATTAAATTATGTAATTTTGATAAGTACGATCCTGTATTAAAATGTTCACCAAAACTTTGATGCAATTAGATAGTTCGCTATATTTTTTACTTCCACATATTGAAATTCACTCAATTTCTCGAAACCTCTAAGGAAAAATCGAACCCGATTTGATATGCAGACCTTTTCGTAGGGGCACTCAATGCACCGGTTACTGGTATTCATATGGGGTGCTTATAATGAGCCGTATAACAGACGCAACATGTGGGAACCGAGGCACACGCCCAGCTAAATGTAATCCTTTATTCACTTCTGCGGCCTGTCTGAGATTTTCTACGTGCGATAACAAAGGATATCGCCGTAATGAACAGAGGATGGAAATAAAACTAAAAAGGTTAGTGTGAAAGGACGACACTTGTGTTGGTTTTCTTAAAATAATCACAAATTTTTGCTGAAGTATGTTTACGTTGGATACTTTATTTCAGATAAAACAATAGAGTAATCTTGATTTTGAAAACTTTAGTTAATATAAGTCGATGACCAAGCTAAGCAAAATTGAAGTAAGTAACATTAGCCACAAACAAGCATTAAGATTTACGATTCGAAATTATTCATCTATATTATATAGATAGAAGATATAGAAGCAGAAAAAAATATAAATACCGATGCCTCTATGGTTCTATTGTTTCTTGTATTATGTATGTTTTTTAGTAAGTCTTCCTTCTTCCTATGCCGTCCCCATTAACGGAGGTTGGCGACCACATTTTTAAAGGCTTCTCTATCTTTTGCAACGTGGAATAATTCGTCTACAGTCATTTTAGTAAGTATCTGTAGGAAATGAAGAAAAACAATCGGTGAAAATAGTTCCAAAATTTGTCTTTGCCTGTCACATAAAATGCTAGCTGTATCATTCCCTAAAGTCTGTAAGCGTGAAAAGTTGCGGACACAAATCAAAAATGCCAGAAACATATAGTTCCATGAAGATCACTATTAATCAAGAAAACCTAAAAATAGCCTGGAACGAAGATGTTTGGCCAAAGTTTGCAGTAGTATCAAAGCCTTTTGTGAAGAGGAAGATGCCAATGTGACTGAATCCTCTTTAAAAAAGTGTTCTTAAAGTTAAAAATGATTTAAAGATCATCTTTTTATATAAAACGCTAGGATAAGTCACACCGTTTGTCCGGTAGGGTAACTACGCCACCTAGGAAATAAATCTGAACTACCAACTGATATAAATAAACTTATCTGACAGATAAAATATAAAATATTGATTTGCCAAATAAAATATCGAATAAGCAGTTATCTGGAAGATATATCGTGTTTATTGCAGTCTGTTATTATATTGTAGGTTATAGCGAAATCAAAAATATAATCTATATATTGTTGTGTATTACCATACAGTTAAAAAACTCGAACAAAGAAGTAATACACTTTTGTAAGTGTTATCTTTAATTAAAGGTTAAATTTAAAAATCGAAAAGGATCAAATTCAGAACGTACAAAACTCGAAAGAGTAGGGATTTATCTTCCCTGTAGGCAATCTAAGTTTATCAGCATATTGCCAGATAATTTAACAATTTTAAGTATGGTTTAATCCAGTTAAACTCAACCACTGTTTGGTTTTGGGATTATTTTTCAAGAACTACAAAATTCACTAAAGATGGACTGATTAGTCCGAAAAGGTTTTGAAAACATAGATATGCCAGTTTATTGTGTTCTAATGATTTCTTTCGCGGTTTTTGCGCCTTATTATAAATATAGCGTCGCTGCATGATCTTCCCGAGCTAAAATCTTGTTGTTCTTTTGCTAGTGTTATAATTTCATTCAATTTATTTGTTATTACTTTGGATATTAATTTTAGTGTTGTATTTAATAAATTAATTCCTCTATAATTTTCCGGGTCCGATTTGTCTCCCTTTTTGAAGAAAGGTATTAGGATGCTTGATCTACTTTCTTGAGGAATTCTGTTTTGTTCTACTATTTATTGGATTAGTTTTAATAGTTGTTTGGTCGAATCTGGTCCTCCGTACTTTAGGAGTTCGTTCGGTATTCTTTACCTCTTCCTCTTCCTCCTTTTTTCTAATTTTTAATTATATACACCAATTACAACAGAAGTGTTTTCTTCGATGTTTGAAATTTTTGAAAATGGTTTTGAAACATTCCAAAATTAAGAATTTGTAGTAAAAACGAAAACGTTGTTTCTTCTAGTTTCAGAAAGTTTACACCGATCGTATGCGCTCTTAGGGAAGTTCTATAAGTTTGAAAAAAATTAGATAGATAAATAGAAGAATAAGGTTGTGTAGAAAAAGTTTCCCAATCCAGTTTTTGAACACCTTTTGCTATTAATGGTAAAAGCAAATGAAGTGGAAAAGCGTGTGCTGATAATAACATCGTTATAGTTAAAAACTTTACAATGGTGTCGATCTATGAGTTGAGCAGTAGCTTCAAGAATAAGTAAACTCAACTTAACTTCAAACTGACTTACGTACTTAATGAGGCACATATTCTGATTAGATTACATACTAAAAAAAATTCAACCCCAATTTGTAAGCTCACAAAAAGTCTACAATTCGTCAAAAATGCCATTGCAGCCAAATTGAGCCATTTGACAGACAAATAATAAAATAAACAAACAAACAACAAACAATTTATTACTTATGTTAATTTGTAAATTGTAATAATTTTTAAAGTCTAAATTTTGATATTATTTTGAATTCCTGTATTTTATAAAGAGTATTCGCTCCGTGCGTGACCATGGTAGGGGTACCTTGAAACGATGCCAGCGTGCGTAGCGGCGAAATATGACAAAATTGGAATCATGGAATCTTTTTACGCATAAATTTTATCAAAAATGTGTGCAAATACATGTTGCGTATTTAATTGTGCTAATAATAGCAAACATCGTAAGTGTAGTTTTTATAGGTTCCCAAAGATTGCATATAAATTAGAGAAAAGAAAAAGATGGATCCGTGCTATTAATATGAAAAAGTAAATATCACATAATCTCATTTTTATGCAATTGAAATAGGAAATATTTAAATAATTTACCCTAAAAGATATTTTATAAGGCTTCAGGCTAACTGCAGAGTGCCTGATGACTTTAGCTTTTATATCATACCTTTTACTATTACTGTTTTTAATTATATGCTCTTTCACGTGAAAAACTTGATTTGCCAGTACTAGATTTTTCCCTTTCTTTTCCGTTTGGGGTTAAAAAGATATATTATGATGAATTTTGAGAAACCCAATTTTTAATACTACATTTATTTTGTACATAAACTGAAAAAATATAAATAAAAAGTTAATTATTAATAATTGTAAATTTCGCCTGTATTTAACAATGTCAAACATATGTCATATGTTTAACCTGAAAATTGGTAGGTCCAAAACAGTCAGATGAAGGCGGTAGGTGTCGCGTCAGTCACGCACGGAGCGAATATAAATGATAGTTTTTACATAAAATAGGGTCGCTGTTATTATTTTTATTATTATTAAGGAATAAAACAAACGACTTAACTCAACAATATGTTAAACCAAGAATTGTACTAAAATAAAAAGATAACTGGGTATACCATCAGAGGCAGCAAAACATTTTAGCCTAAGCAGAACCACAGTTTTTCTATTAATAAAAAATGGAGGTAACAAGAAACTCTAGAAAGAAAGCGAAGGTCTGGAAGATCAAAACTATACTAAATTTAGGTATATAAAAATAAAATTAATATTTGGTAATATATCTATCACCGTTGATAACAGCTTGTAGTCTTTTGTCCATCTGCGTCAAAGGAACTATGAAATTGTCTTTTTCAGAGAGATTTTCCCAAACTTGTTGTATACCGTGCCACAGCTCTTCAGCATTTTGAGGTATAAAATTACGCGGATACAACCCTTTTATAATAACCTTCTCGATTGGATTTAAATTTGGACTGTAGCTGGGCCATCGTAAGGTTTCGATGTTGATATTCTGGGCCACTGGTTTATTTTTTGGAGGATAAAATTATTATCTGGATACAACTGTTTTACACTGGGAAACATGATGTTTTCTAGAATATTCAGATAAGCCTAGATGAAATCCACCCCCATACAATGGCGCTAAAATGACCAGCTGCTCGATATCTATCAACATATAGAGGATTACAAATATTATTATCTGATTTATAAACCTCAATTTTGTCCTTTTTAGAAGATTGAAAAATTTTCTCATCTGTAAATATTATCCTGTCCCAAAAATCTTGATTTTGTAGCTGATGGTTTAAAGCAAATATAAGTCTTGACTGCTTCTGTTGTGGTGTAAAAGCTTGTTTTTTGCAGTTCAGTACCTAAGACGCGATATAATAAATATGTAAAATATTAGGTATATGGAAAGTTAAGATTAATGATATAATCACTTGTTATTACAAGTTGATACTTTAGAGTTATTACCTTGGAGTACACCTTATGAAGAACACCTTGAAGTACCTTTTTCTAGACCATTAAGGAGGTTTTACACTAGGATATGGTATGTTATGGTACTAGGTATGTTTACTATAGTGTATTTTTATGTATGAGAGAGTAATAAAACAATAAATTATGTATGCAAATCCCTAAACTGTTGATACGGGTGACTCAATGAAAAACAGATATTTGTCAACAAGTTTACAGAAGTATATAGGAAAACAATTTTAAATTGAGTATGACCACCAGGTATAAAGGTTGGAGCAGAATAGAATACAATAGTTGTGAGGATTACTAATCCCTAAATAAGGTTGCCAGTGTCGGAGTGATGGAGGTTAACAGGTACTAATGAATTTGCAAGAAATGTAAGATGTTTATTTTATTGGTTATATATAACCAATAAAAGTTTAATAAGTACCTACCTATTTGCAAAATAAAGTTTAATTCTTTAGATAAAATAAAACGTTTTATTTTATCTGAAATGAGTGCATTCCACGAAGTAAGGGTTTCAACAATCAAACATTTAATTCTTTAATTCCAGGAATCTACGACAGTAATTGACTAGATAATTACCTTCTAACCTTATTCCACAGAAAATGTGATAGTGGGTTTTTCCATTTTGTATATAGGAAGGTCCAAGTGGAGTATTCAAAATTCTTAACAGTTCACTAAAAGTAGGTACTTCAGTTGCAAGGTGCAGTTTATTGTGTATATTAGTGTTATGGAAAATTTGGAAGTGCCGTGTAAACGCCGAAAAATTGGTCCTCTAACAGTTAATGAAAAAACATTAATATTTAATTGTTTTAAATCATTTACAGACAAACGTTTATGTGAAAGTGTTGATGAGACCGTTGAGTTAGTTAGCAGTACACTTGGTGTTGGGAAATCTACGATTTATAGAGTTATTAAAGAAGAGAAATGTGGTAGTTTTCAAATGCCACGTAATGCTCCAGGGAAACCAAAATTTCAAATAGAATATCATTTTAAAGAAGGACTTCGACGGAAAGTGCATGAATTCTTCTTTAGACAAGAATTTCCAACATTGGATAAAGTTCTTGTCTCAGTTCGAGATGATAAGGATTACCCAGAAATGAGTCGAAGTACGTTATGGAAACTTTTAAAAGAAATAGGCTTCCGCTGGAAAAACAATCCCAGAAAGTCTATTTTATTAGAAAGAAGCGATATTGTCATAATATGGAGAAGACATTTTCTAAGAACCATAAAGGAAATGAGAAACCAAAAAAGAAAAATATTTTATCTTGATGAAACATGGATCAACGAGGGTCATACACCAAATAAATTTTGGCAGGATGAAACTGTTACAAGTCAAAGGCACGCTTTTGTAAATAACTTATCTACTGGTTTAAACCCACCATCAGGAAAGGGACGCAGGCTGATAATAGTACACATTGGCAGTTCAGACGGTTTTGTTGAAGGTGGTTTATTAACTTTTGAATCAACTCGTACCGGTGACTACCATGAAGACATGAACGCTGATGTCTTTCAAGAATGGTTCGAACAAATGATAGATCTTCTTCCTAAGAACTGTGTAATAGTAATGGATAATGCAAGTTATCACTCCAGACTTATAGAAGGACTGCCCACAACCAAGTGGTTAAAAAAAGACTTGCAGAATTGGCTGAGTTCAAAAAATATTACGTACCATCCCGGATCTATAAGAAAGGAACTTTATTCGTTGTGTGCCCTTCATAAAGAAAAATTTAAAAAATACGAAATTGATGAAATTTCCAAAAATCGTGGAATGACAGTACTTTGATCCCCACCATATCATTGCGAATTAAACCCGATTGAACTGGTATGGGCACAGATAAAGAGTAAAGTTTCAAGAAAAAATACCACTTTTAAAATTCATGATGTTAAACAGTTGTTTTTGGAGGCCGTAAATAATGTAAAACCTGAAAACTGGGAATAGGCAGTAAATCACACTATTAAAGAAGAGGAAAAAATGTGGAAGCTGGACAATATTACTGATAAAATGATCGAGCCAGTTATTATAAATCTTGGTTCTGAAAGTTCATCTTCTGAATCTGATTTGGATTTGTAACAAGTAGCTGTAAGTTTTATATTAATATTTTTATTCATCTATTTAACATACCTTAGACGGTTTTAAAAACTCTTTTTCTCTTTTGTAATTTTTAAAAATTAAAAAAAATGTGAATTTTTTAAAACCCTTTTTAATGTAGGCCAGTCAGTTCTAATATAGTGTGTGATAAAAGAGGTCACTTTTGTTTACATACACATAACACTTTATAACACTGAAATAATTCATTTATTTTTTACAATTATTCAAAGTAATTTTTCAATTAATCTTGAGCACGCCCATGGATTGGTAGGAGCTACCAGTTAAAATTATGCTAATTACTCTCTCGTTCATAAAAATAAACTATATACAGGTACAAATAAAACTGAATCAGAGCATTAAAAAAATTTAACAGATAATTTAACGAGGTTGCATAAAGCAAATTTTAGGTTTAATACAAAAAATTTGTTTCCCTTTAAGAAAAAATCACATATTTGGGGCGTAGTTTGTCCAAAAAGCAAAACACAGTTGCTGGCATTTCTAGGAATATCAAATTACTATTCTAAATTTACCTAAAAATCACGACGAAGCAGGAAAGTCAAGTTTCATCAAAAATCGTAAAATAAACAACGCGGTTATAAATTAAACAAAAAAATCTTTGGAAAACTAAAAATTTTGACGTTTACACAATGACATAAAGTGGAATTGA
>NC_092803.1:206490820-206516507 GCF_040954645.1 Diabrotica undecimpunctata | reverse complement strand
ATACAAACAGCAGGAAAGAAACATCTTACAAAAACAACAACAAAGAATAAGGGGTGGATGACACAAGATATACTAGACTTGATGGAACAAAGAAGAAAGATGAAGAATTACCCGGACAAATACAAAGAAATAAATAAACACATAAAAAAGAGAATAAAAGAAGCCAAAGAGGAGTGGATTAAAGAACAATGTGAAGAAATGGAAACCTATGAGAAAAAGTACGATGCGTTTAATATGCACAAAAAAGTAAAAGAGATGACAGGAAGCATAAAGAAATGCCAAATAGGTAAACTTAAAGACAACGATGGAAATATTATTGTAGATCTAGAGAATAAAATAAAAATATGGACAGAATAAATGAATGAATTATTTGAAGACGATAGAAACAACTTAACTCAGATAATCAATGCAACTGGGCCAGACATATTGAAAGAAGAAGAAGAAAAATACGCAATAAGAAACGCTAAAAATGGAAAAGCAAATGTACCTGATGAAATTCCTACAGAACTGTTGAAGCTTTTGAATGATAAATCCGTAACCATAATATTAAATTTTGCAGCGAGGAGCTAAAACAGTTTCCCCTCCACTTTCCTATGTCGATCTTTCGAAAGTAACTTCGTTTCGAAAGGTTTTAAGTTTCGAAAAATTAGATGAATTTTATAGCTATAAAATTCGATATAAAGTTTAGATTTTCATTCAAAATTTGTGCAAATTTTACTTCTTAATGTTCATAAACAATGGAGATATAATTAACAAAAAAATTGTCGCTAACTTCGTTCCTATTGTTCATAGAAGGTTTATTTTTTTTGTTAAATGTGAGTTTTTTTACCAGCTATCTAATGGTTGTACGTACAAGTCTGTAGCTTGAAAAATATAGAAGTTATTACAATTGTTTATAAGTAAAAAACATACCCCTTTTTCAAACGTTTATTTTGTAAATAATTTCGATGAAAACGCAATATGCATTTAACTTCTGAGATAGAATAAGTCTTAAAGAATCCTATGAAATTTGTTAAATATGTCTACCATCATTTATAGGGCAAGCTCAATGGTTTAAATAATTAGTCCCAGGGATAAACAAATTAAATAACTTTTAAACTATTTGACCGATCAGGAGGAAATTTCGCACAAATTTAAAGGACCTTAATTCCTCAATGTTGAAATGTATTAATAACATTTTATTTTGTTAATAAAAAAATTAATTAAATTTATAAATTAGTGCAAAAAAACTGCTTTTTTGCAAATATCTCCGTAAATTATTTATCACTTTTAATTGAAAAAACGGGAAAATAAAGATATTCTTGATATAAAAAAATGGTATAAATATTGTTTATTTAAATTATAAGGGAAAAAACTTAAAGGTTATTAAAACTTATAGATAAAAAATCAAATTCTGACCATAAATTATTGTTTAAAAAAAACTCAAGGTAAAAATAGGAGTATCTTTTTCTATTCGTCATCTAGTAACTCTTTTAACGTTTTATCTGCCCTAGCGACTCAAAATAGATTAATTTACGATTGCATAATCGATTTTTTGACCAAATGTAATATTTTTCTTTAGTTAAAAAAAAAAAAAAATGGTTTTTACTTTTTACCTTTGTTTTCTCTAATTTATATGTTTAATCCTATTTACCGTGGCCTAGTTCTGTGTATGTTATATATTATAATGTCCTGATGGTCCCCTGAGCGTGAAACGAGTGACCCATGTTAATTGTATATGTTTATGGATATATATGTGTATGTATTATTTATATTTTTTCTCTTCTTTTTGTTAAATGTTGTAAATTTATCTATTTTAGTCTATTCGATTGCAAATAACTCAAAAAGTTTTTACTGTACCTAATGAGATTAAAAGATCATGTAACTGGCTGTATGGCAAACTGCCGAAGCCATAAAAATAAAATAAAAAAAAAAAAAAAAAAAAAATCTAGTAACTCCCACCTATGTCTTAAAAGCTTCAGATATCTGCGAAACATTTTGCCGTGAAATCGATGATTTTTGTATAACCAGACTGGGCTATTGTGTAAACGTCCAAATTTTTAGTTTTCCAAAGATTTTTTTTGTTTAATTTATAACCGCTTTGTTTATTTTATGATTTTTTGATGAAACGACTTTCCTGCTTCGTCGTAATTTTTAGGTAAATTTAAAACAGTAATTTAATATTCCTAGAAATGCCAGCAACTGTGTTTTACTTTTTGGACAAACTACGTCATTTGACTTTATCTTAACGGGAAACGTATTTTTTGTATTAAACCTAAAATTTGCTTTATGCAACCTCGTTAAATTATCTGTTAAATTTCTTTAATGCTCTGATTCAGTTTTATTCGTAACCTGTATAGTAAACATATCTAGTACCATAACATACCATATCCTAGTGTAAAACCTCCTTAATGGTCCAGAAAAAGGTACTGCAAGGTGTACTTCATAAGGTGTACTCCAAGGTAATAACTCTAAAGTATCAACTTTTAATAACAAGTGATTATATCATTAATCTTAACTTTCCATATACCTAATATTTTACATATTTATTATATTGCGTCTTAGGTACTGAACTGCAAAAAACAAGCTTTTACACCACAACACAAGCAATCAAGACTTATATTTGCTTTAAACCATCAATTACAAAATCAAGATTTTTGGGACAGGATAATATTTACAGATAAGAAAATTTTTCAATCTTCTAAAAAGGGGAAAATTGAGGTTTATAGACCAGATAATAATACTTTTAATCTATATGTTGATAGATATCGAGCAGCCGGTCATTTTGGCGCCAATGTATGTGGATGGATTTCATCTAGAAGAATGGAAATTGTATGGTGTATTGATAACAGGTTCGTTGAGCAGACTTATCTGAATATTCTAGAAAGCATCATATTTCCCAGTGTAAAACAGTTGTATCCAAATAATAATTTTATCATTCAAAAGATAAACCAGTGGCCCCAGAATATCAACATCGAAACCTTACCATGCCCCAGCTACAGTCCAAATTTAAATCCAATCGAGAATGTGTGGGGGGTTATTATAAAAGGGTTGTATCCGCGTAATTTTATACCTCAAAATGCTGAACAGCTGTGGCACGGTATACAGATTTGGGAAGAGCTCTCTGAAAAAGACAATTTCATAGTTCCTTTCACGCAGATGGACAGAAGATTACAAGCTGTTATCAACGGTGATGGATATATTACAAAATATTAATTTTATTTTTATATACCTAAATTTAGTATAGTTTTGATCTTCCACACCTTCGCTTTCTTTCGAGAGTTTCTTGTTCCCTCCATTTTTTATTAATAGAAAAACTGTGGTTCTGCTTAGGCTAAAATGTTTTGCTGCCTCTGATAGTATACCCAGTTATCTTTTTATTTTAGTACAATTCTTGGTTTAACATATTGTTGAGTTAAGTCGTTTGTTTTATTCCTTAATAATAATAAATAAAAATAATAACAAAAACCCTATTTTATGTAAAAACTATCATTTACATACTCTTTATAAAATGCAGGAATTCAACATAATATCAAAATTTAAACCTTAATAATTATATGAATTTATGAATTAACATCAATTGTTTGTTGTTTGTTTCTTTATTTTATTATTTGTCTGTCAAATGGCTCAATTTGGCTGCAATGGCATTTTTGACGAATTGTAGACTACTTACAAATTGGGGTTGAATTTTTTTTAGTATGTAATCTAATCAGAATATGTGCCTCATTAAGTACGTAAGTCAGTTTGAAGTTAAGTTGAGTTTACTTATTCTTGAAGCTACTGCTCAAGGCATAGATCGACACCATTGTAAAGTTTTTAACTATAACGATGTTATTATCAGCACACGCTTTTCCACTTCATTTGCTTTTACCATTAATAGCAAAAGGTATTCAAAAATTGGAGTGTGAAACTTTTTCTACACAACGTTATTCTTCTTAACTATCTAATTTTTTTCAAACTTATAGAATTTCCCTAAGAGCGCATACAATCGGTGTAAACTTTCTAAAACTAAAAGAAACAATTTCGTTTTACTACGAATTCTTCATTTTTGTATGTTTCAAAACCATTTTCAAAAATTTCGAACATCGAAGAAAATACTTCTGTTGTAATTGGTGTATATAATTAAAAATTAGAAAAAATGAGGAAGAGTAAGAGGTAAAGAATACCGAACGAACTCTTAAAGTGCGGAGAACCAGATTTGACCAAACAACTATTAAAACTAATCCAATAAATAGTAGAACAAAACAGAATTCCTCAAGAAATTAGATCAAGCATCCTAATACCTTGCTTCAAAAAGGGAGACAAATCGGACTCGGAAAATTATAGAGGAATTAATTTATTCAACACAACATTAAAATTAATATCCAAAGTAATAACAAATAAATTGAATGAAATTATAACACTATAGCAAAAGAACAACAAGGTTTTAGCTCGGGAAGATCATGCAACGACGCTATATTTATAATGAGGCTCAAAAAGGCCCAAAAAAATTATTAGAATACAATAAACTGGCATATCTATGTTTTCAAAACCTTTTTGGACTAATCAGTCCATCTTTAGTGAATTTTGTAGTTCTTGAAAAATAATCCCAAAACCATACAATGGTTGAGTTTATCTGGATTACACCATACTTAAAATTGTGAAATTATCTGGCAATGTGCCGATAGACTTAGATTTCCTACATGGAAGATAAATCCCTACTCTTTCGAGTTTTGTACGTTCTGAATTTGATCCTTTTCGATTTTTAAATTTAGTCTTTAATTAAAGATAACACTTACAAAAGTGTTTTACTTCTTTGTTCGAGTTTTTTAACTGTATGGTAATACACAACAATATATAGATTATATTTTTGATTTCGCTATAACCTACAATATAATAACAGACTACAATATACACGATATATCTACCAGATAACTGCTTATTCGGTATTTTATTTGGCAAAATAAATATTTTATATTTTATCTGTCAGATAAGTTTATTTATGCACAACATCAGATATAATGTATCCAGAAAATGGCATTCCTCAAGTCCTACGCTCTTTATAGTGGCAATTAATGATATTCTCAAAAATCTAAAATCGCCTATAAAAGCACGCGTCTACGCGGATGATCTTGTAGTTTTTTGCAAAGGTAAAAATATACAAAATATATTTTGTCACACACAGAACTTTATACAACACTTAGAACTCTGGTCACAAAAAACAGGTTTCTGTTTTTCCACTGAAAAAACTCGTTTCATCCTGTTTTCTAAGAAAAATATCACGAACACCCCCAACCTAAGACTATGTGATGAGAACCTAAAACGTGTAACGTCAATAAAATTCTTGGGCATGACATTCGAAGAAACTCTAAGCTGGAAACTTCATATAAAAAATTTGATCTTATCTTGTCACAAGCGATTAAATCTTCTAAAAACTCTGGCCAATAAAGAATGGGGTGCGGATCGCCAAACACTTTTATTGTTATACAGAACATTAATCAGATCAAAATTAGATTATGGATCTACTGTGTATTCTACAGCCACTAAGACACTGCTAAAAAAACTTGACAGTCTTTACAACCTATCTTTACGTATAATAACTGGAGCTTTTCGCACAACACCAATCGAAAGTATTTATTGCGAAGTTGGTGAACCGTCCTTAGAAGACAAAAGACTTTATCTAAGTGTAGCACACGCCGCAAAAATTAGGTCTAACCCAAAAAACCCTACTATTCACAATTGTTTTACAGAAAAATTCCCAAATCTCTTCATAAATAAGCCAAGAACTGCCAAACCTTTCTACGCAAGGATTAAAAGCTATTTAAACCAATTAAACTACACGTTCCCAGAATGCTTTTCCTCCCAATCGTCCTCAATTCCTCCATGGCAAATAAAGAACCCTCAGTGCCTAACCCGCCTCATTTCTTTCGACAAACACTCAACAAGTTAATCAAATCTGCGTTCAACGATATGCTTCACAACTACAAGGATTATACACATATATACACAGACGCATCTAAATCAAATGAAGGTACTGGTGCTGCAGTCATAACCCCAACATCGACAAATAAATATACTCCCTTCAGAGTACTCCATTTACTCTGCTGAACTATATGCTCTATACCAGGCCACCATTGCTGTCAACACATCCAATAATACCAATTATATTATACTCACAGACTCTCTAAGTTCCGTACAGTCAATCCAATATGTCTATCCAAGTAATCCTTTAGTCATCAAGATAAAAGAAGAAATCCACACCGCCCAACTGAATGGAAAAAACATTATATTATTCTGGATACCATCCCATATTGGAATCCCAGGAAATGAACAGGCAGACAATGCTGCAAAAGAAGCTGCAAGTAGTGATAGTGCGGAGTGTACTAAAACATTTACGAGTGCGGACGTGAAAGCGGCGGTTAAATATAAAGTGCGATATATGTGGGAAGAAAAGTGGAAAGTGTCATCGGCCAAGCTACGAGATGTTAAAAAATCGATAAAACCCTGGCCCACATTACCAACAAGTCGGAGAGACCAGGTAATATTAACGCGACTCCGACTGGGTCATACGCGATTAACTAATAGCTACGTGTTCTCCAACAAACAAGAACCAAGATGTGACAACTGTGATGAAAAATTAACAACCAAACATATATTAGAGAAATGTCCAGCACTAACGCCAAAGCACATGTTGTACAATATACCAAACAAACTTAGTGATATTTTAGGTCTACAGTACAATATTTTAAACATAAAAAGTTTCTTAAGCTCAATTAACATTTTAAATGCTATCTAAACTAACATTATAAATGTAATACAAATTATTGTTCACTATCATTGTTTCGCTAATAGCCAATTTGGCTGATGCGATTTTGTTAATAAAAAAAAAAAAAAAAGTTTATTTATGACAGTTGGTAGTTCAGATTTATTTCTTAGGTGGCGTAGTTACCCTACCGGAAAAACAGTGTGACTTATCCTAGCGTTTTATATAGATAGATGATCTCTAACTCATTTTTAACTTTAGGAACACTTTTTTAAAGAGGATTCAGTCACATTAACACCTTCCCCTTCACAAAAGGCTTTGATACTACTGCAAACTTTGGCCAAACATCTTCGTTCCAGGCTATTTTTAGGTTTTCTTGATTAATAGTGATCTTCACGCTTACAGACTTTAGGGAATGATACAGCTAGCATTTTGTGTGATAGGCAAAGACAAAAATTTTGGAACTATTTTCACCGATTGTTTTTCTTCATTTCCTACAGATACTTACTAAAAACCCTACAAATATCTTACTAGAAGATAGTATGACCAGGAGAATGCTGTAAGACACGTCATAGCAGGGAAATATGATAATTCAAGAACAATAGAACCATAGAGGCATCGGTATTTATATTTTTTTCTGCTTCGACGAGTTCCCTATAAAGACCGGTGTAATTTTCTGTCATCAAAACTGTGTTATTGTCCATTAAAAATCGAGAATAGAATCTTATAATATGGATGAATATTCTCGAATCGTAAATCTTAATGCTTGTTTGTGGCTGATGTTACTTTCTTCAATTTTGCTTAGCTTGGTCATCGACTTATATTAACTAAAATTTTTAAAATCAAGATTACTCTATTGTTTTATCCGAAATAAAGTCTATCCAACGTAAACATACTTCAGCAAAAAATTGTAATTATTTTAAGAAAACCAACACAAGTGTCGTCCTTTCACACTAACCTTTTTAGTTTTATTTCCATCCTCTGTTCATTACGGCGATATCCTTTGTTATCGCACGTAGAAAATCTCAGACAGGCCGCAGAAGTGAATAAAGGATTACATTTAGCTGGGCGTGTGCCTCGGTTCCCACATGTTGCGTCTGTTATACGGCTCATTATAAGCACCCCATATGAATACCAGTAACCGGTGCATTGAGTGCCCCCACGAAAAGGTCTGCATATCAAATCGGGTTCGATTTTTCCTTAGAGGTTTCGAGAAATCGAGTGAATTTCAATATGTGGAAGTAACAAATATAGCGAACTATCTAATTGCATCAAACTTTTGGTGAATATTTTAATACAGTTCCGTACTCATTAAAATTATATTATTTAATTAATCATTGGAATAGCGATATAATTCGCTAAATACATAATTAAGACAATACTAAAATTCCTTTTTATTGTAAAATATATATACGAAATCATGTTCAAGCTCAAATTGTTTTCTTCTTCGTCGTTCCAGGGTTTAGACAATTTTAATAAAACCTGGCAATATTGAAATTCTTACACACTTGATATAGTTTGTAGGTTTATAGGTAAAAAGGGTGTATAACCGAAAAAGTTGTTGACGAGGACCTCAACAACTTTGGCGGTTATATAACCATTTTTGACTACGATTTCCTGAGTGGAAATCGGAACGTCACATTTTTAGAAAAATATGTAATTTTAATTATAATCAATTGTGGCTTTATCCCATATAAACACAATATTTAACTTGATTTAGGGACAAAAGAAAACAGTTTCAGAACCTCATTAAATTCCCTAATATTTTTAAAAATTAAAAAGTGATAATCCTCAGGAGTTGGCTTTATAGACATGGATCCGGTATAAGAAGATTTATTAAAATCGAAGAGTTTGATGTTTAATGTTTACAGACATAGTGCAAGAATATAATATTTGAGGCAGAATCAACCATTTTACTCTTTTGTAATGGTAGGGACTTTTTTAAGAGGTTTAGATTAGGTAAACCGACAAACATCTATATTCTGAGAATATATTGTAAATAGTTGTTATTAAAAGATTATAAAAGTAGATATTCAACCTCTTTTTCTTCACTTAGTTTGGGCATGCAATGTTTTCATAATCTTAATAATTAAAAAAAGTTTAAATGGAGATAATAGAAATGGGTTGCTACTATTTTATGCACTAAAACTAACTGGGCAAACATTTTAAAAGTCAGTAAAACGACAGAAACTCAGAAAATAAGGTAATAATAGTTTTTGTTTACTTTCTTTGTATTATTACCTTCCCATACAATGGAGTCATAATTATCATCTTTGTGATAGCTTCTCTGGGAAGCTCTAAAAATGTTGCAAGAGAAACGCAGTCCATAATAAACGATCTTCGAAATAAAACTAACAGAGCTCAAATATTTTCTCTTCTAAACCCTGAAAATCTAAATGAATTCTTCGTTAATGTAAGTAAAAATATAACATCAACTATTTTGCCACAAGATCCAATTTTGTATCTCCCCAATTTAAAAAGATATCAAATTCATTCTTTAAAAGACCAGTTAATAAATCTGAACTGATCCAAATAATGGGGCTGCTGTATGTGGTGGAGGCCTGGACCTTAAAGAAAGAGGTGAGCGATCGACTTGAAGCGTTCGAGATGTGGACCTACCGAAGAATATTAAAAATAAGTTGAGTAGACCGAATAACAAATGTTGAGGTCCTCAGAAAGATGACAAAGGAAATGGAAATTATGAATACGATTAAGATAAGAAAGTTACAATATCTCGGCTACGTTATGAGAGGGGATAAATATGTGTTGCTACAAACCATAATGCAGGGAAAAATACAGGAAAAACGAAGTACTGGAAGAAGACGCATCTCCTGGCTCAACAAACTGAGACAGTGGTATAATTGCAGTTCCGTCAACTTGTTCAGAGCTGCAATCTCAAAAGTGAAAATAGCTGTGATGATTACCAACCTCCTTAGAGGAGATGGTACCTAAAGAAGAAGATCCAAATAATCAATAGTATCAAAAGTAAATCTTTCTGTAGTACTGATGGACTATCCAGAAAAATTTTCTCAATTCTCCCAAAAAATGTGTCGGAAGTCCTGATCTCCCTAATTAATGATTCCTTTGAAAAAGGTATATTTCCAGAGTGCCTAAAGACAGCCATTATTATACCTCTTTATAGGGTGGTGAAAAATCGACTGTCTGCAGTTAAAGACCTATTGCCTTACTACCGGTCCTATCCAAAATTATTGAGAGACTTATAAAAGCCCTACTTATGCCCTTTCTCGTTGAAAATAACATTTTATCACAAAGTCAGTTTGGCTTTTTATCTAATAAACATACCAGTGATGCTATGTTTTCTGTACTACATCAGGTCTATCAAACACTAAACAAGAATTTTTACATTGCTACTGTTTTTTGTAACTATGCCAAAGCTTTTGATTGTTTAAATCACGACATTTTGATAAAAAACTAAATTTCTACGGAATTCGAGGTATTTATTTAAATTGGTTCCTCTTTCACTTGAAGAATAATTTACTAGTTTACTACTAGAGTCAGTATCATTTGCCCTAACTAGTTGTTTACGTTAGGGCAAATGATACTGACTCTAGTCACAATAGCATTGTATGTGGAGTACCACAAGGTTCACTATTAGGTCCTCTGCTTTTCCTTATCATTATAAATGACATCACTAACTTAAAAATCGATGGAAACTTTTTTCTTTTTGCTGATGATACCAGTATCACCTGGAGGAACTCTAATATTGCAGCACTTCATGCATCTATAACTTAAAATAAAAATTTGGTCCGACTATAATTTACTCTGTTTAAACGTGGATAAGACAGTAGCATTATCCCATAAAGGAGCTCTTTAACCCTTTCTTCTTAATCACAGTCAGATCAGTATCGTTGCTTTTGTATTTCTTGGTATTTTTATAGACAGCAACCTTAAATGTTTCCTTCATATCGATTTGTTAAGTAAGAAACTAGCCTCAGCCTGCTATGCAGTAAGATCTGTTTCGAAGGAAATCAATTTAGCATCTTCCAAAATAACATATTTTTCTTTGTTCGAGTCTCATCTTCGATATGGTCTTCCTCTTTGTGATTCCAGTACAACTAACCAATCTGAAGTTATTCTTAAGTTACAAAAAAGAGCAATACAGTACCTTTTTGGACTCAGTAGAATAACACATTGCAGAAGCTACTTCAAATATCACGTTTTTTGAACGGAATTTTAACTCTTTCCTCTTTATATATTTTAGAAACTGTTTGCCTAATTCGTAAACGCCTACATGTTTCTCCAGCAAGACCTAATCATGACTACTCCATCAGAAATTCAACCTTTGATGTGTATTTACCGATCTCATCCACTGAGTTAGTAAAGAAATCTATATTATATTCGGCAAAAAAATTATACGACCATCTCCCTTTGCAACTTAAATCTGCAATTTCTTTCCTAAAGTTTCGTAAAATGACAAAAGCCTATCTATCTGAAAGACCATACTGTTCAGTGGAAGATTATCTGGGTATAACATGCAGCAACTTAAACTTATTAGTTCATGAGGTTTTATTATGCAATTTGCAATTTATTTAAATTTTGCAACGGGTTGTGTATTTTATTATCTTTTATTCTGTGATATTGACGATTTATGTAATTTTAGTAAATTTTAAATTGTTATTGTTATTTTTCTGACTTTTTGTAAGCTTTGTCAATAAAATTGTACAATTTTCAGTGATAATAAAGCATATTTCTATTCTATTCTATAGCATATCAAAAGCAAAAAGTGCTTTTCTCCTAGCCAGTATTTTTCTAAATTCAAAATCTATTTACCCATCTAATATCTTTTTACAGTTTTTTGTATAGTCTTCCATGTATAATTTTCAGGAATGTCCCAAGCGTGTAGTTTATCAAGGATAGTGTATTTTCCTACCTACCTTCTCTGTCGCATGTGCTATCTTTGGTGGTACTACCATAGAGGATAGTTACCATTTTTTATATGTATAGTTTTGTTCTATTTACAATGTTCTATTTACATTAGTTATGAAATTCTGAACAGCTCTTTTATAATAAGAAAGTGGTAAAAAATTGGTAAAGTAGTTTTATTAGCAAAATTATATTCCAACTTTCCATAAACTACAAAAATGTTAAAAAATTTCTTGATCAAAGTCTAAACAAACATTACGTCCTCGCTGCGATAAAAAAAACAACTCAAAGTTTATTATGAGGACAGCGCTAATTCACAGTTGGTTTTATTATATAAATTAAAAAACAATGGTGACAGAATAGACCCTTGGCGCACCCCATGGCAAATTTGGATGTTCTCAATCAGTCCATCTTTGTCTTCGAATTTCGCTGTCCAATTTCAAGTATAGGTTACACATAATGCTAATGTCAAAAGCCTTATCGAAATCATTGAAAAAATGCTGTCAACATAGATAACTAATAAAATATGGATAAATGTCAAAAATTTGAATAAATTAGAGTTTAAAATTGGTATAAATTTCATCAAATTTTAAAAATAATGAGCTTGCATGCCCTTCAACTAGGTGTCTTCTAAATTCTATCTTTTTCTATCTATCTTTCAAAATAAGTGCTGCCACCTACAGTCGTTTGAGAACGCGAATAGGCCTAACTGAACTTTACGTTGACAATGTCAAATCATAAATGTCATTCAGCATGGTGACTACGTTTTTTTTGTCGAAGGCTGTATATAATAAATAAATATATAAAATTGACAAAAGGATGCCAAAAAGAAGAAAACAAAAATCGATGTGTCTTGAATATCCCCGAAAAACTTCTCCCATTGAAGACGCTATCATATTTAACAACGCCTATTTCAATTAGGCCATGCTGTATAGTAATTTTTTGTTAATATAAATACTTAATGATTATAAATACAGCTACATTTTGTTTTATATAGAACCTAATTTGTTCGTCGGCGTATATGTTATATCTTTTATAATTTCTTGTCTTTTTCATACCGGAAATATTATTCCGTCTTAACGACACTTTGCATTAACATAACCAATTTGAGCAAGAACTGTTTAGATTTAAATAGTTATTTAAAAACAATTGAAAAATGCCGCTTCGTCGTATTTCGCTAATGAAATTGAATTGCGTCTAATGAATTTGGTAATTACATTAAAAATCTCATAGTATATAGGTGTTTATCAGTATTCAAACTGTTACTTGAACACCGTAAATGAGCTGCAAAAACTTTTATTGAGCAGCTGCGGTAAAGTTTTATAGGGAAAAATAATTTTCACAAGATAATATGTCTTTTTTTCAGCTTTAAATTGTATTGATGTAGGAAGTAGTTGTCGAAGAGAATATCTTATAAGGAAGAATTGAAAAATTATAGGTTAATATTTATTAGAGTCTAAAAGCATTTATCTTTTATTTAGTCTATCTTCTATCGTTTTGATGAACACTTTAAATAGAAGAAGAAACCCAGAAGCTTCTACAAACTTTCTTCAAAATAAACTAATTCGACAAGGTACGGTAAGCATGTTTCATGTTAATTTGTAGTGTATTTCAAATAAAGTCGATATGATCAAAGTGAAGAAAATTTAAAATTAATAAGCATCTCCGGCTTTTCATTAGCTAATTTCTTTTCTAGGGTAAAAAAGACACAAGGTGAAATTGCAATTTATGTAAAAGAAAATCTGTTATATTCTTCTCTTAATCTAAATGAATATAATGTAGAGCAAAGTTCAGAGTTTTATGCAATGTATGTACCTTCAATAAAAACCAATATTTTAACTGTATAAAGATCGGGTAATAGTGACTTTGACTTGTTTTTGTTAAAATTTGAGAATGTCATAACGTTCTTGCTTAGTAAAGCAGATAAACTGATCATACTTTGTGATTTTAATATAAATTTTAAAATTGAATCTGACCTTTCTTTTGATATTCAAAATCTATTATAGTCGGTTCGCTATATTTACGCGGGTTTCGGATTAACAAAATTATGCTAATGACTCATTGATAACCAGTTGCAGTAAACGACTTCCCAGAAAATTAGGTAAAAACTGCATTAATGGTCATATTTTAAAATACATTAAAATAACATTAGGGTAGGTATAAATTTGTTACGATAATGCAGTTGAATTGATTCTTTGCCAGTGTTGACATTGTATGTTTGGTGGAAATATTTAAAAATGCTTAGACGTGTGTTAGATGTAGATAGTCTAATCTGTAGTGTACATAAGTATTTTACGGATGAAAAAGAAAATGGCGGTCCTTTAAAATCGGTAATGTCTGTTCAACAACGCGTATGTGATGCTCTAGGAATTAGTGAAACCAAACTAAGAGGAGTATTACAAAATCGCAATAATGAACGGCCGAAAGAAGATCACCGAAAAACTCGCCTATCATTGAAAATGAAAGATATTCCAGACGGAAAAAAAATTGGAAATTCGTGATACCATTGATTGAATGCCAGCCAACAAGGAACATGTGACCTTAAATACAATTCTCTCAGAATTAAAAGATAGAAAATTTGACGAAATTGGCAGAACAAGTCTATGGCAAGTGATACATAATTTGGGTTTCAAATTTCAAAAGGAGGATAACAGAAAAGCCCTTTGTGAAAGAAGTTCTGTTGTGCATAAAAGAATTAAATTTCTAAGAAAATATTCTAAATTAAAAGAAGAAAGGGCAAATTTTATATATTTAGACGAAACATGGATATTTTCTAGGGGTGCAACCAAGAGAATATAGCAAGATGATAACGTAAAGTCTATCAAACATACTGATGGAGAAGGGAAGCGACACTTAATTTTACATGCAGGAGGGAAATCGGGTTTTATAGAAGGTGCTGATTTAATATTTTCATCTAAATCAAAATCAAGTGACTATCACGATAATATGAACACAGAAATGTTTGTAAAATGGTTACATGAAAAACTTCTCCCAGGTTTAAGTGAGCCCAGCGTAATTATTTTAGACAATGCACCTTACCATTCTGAAGTATTAAACAAAAGTCCAACGAATTCTTGGACTGTTAATAAAATTAAAGAATGGTTGACAAAGGAACATATACCATTTACACAACATATTTTAAAATCAGAATTATTACGCTTGGTAAATATCTACGCAAAATCAAAAACCTTTGTTGTGGATCAGATTATTGAAAGTTACGGTCATCAAGTTTTACGTCTGCCACCGTATCATTGCCAGTTTAATCTCATCGAATATATATGGGGAATAGCAAAACAATATTATGACAAACATATTGGGCCTAACGGTTATAGCGACGACGCAGTTCGGGAAACTTGGCGAAAGGCACTTTCAATTGTAACTCCAGAAGTGTGGTGCAACTGTATATTCAAGTGCGAGAAACTAATAGAAGATTGGTGGACTCGTGAAAATAAAATAAACGAAATAAGTCCAATCATAATAACAATTAATGGTGATGACAGTGATGATGATGACGATTATGATATTTTTGATGATAATGACTGATTTTCATTTTTGTTGGCAAGTTAAATTTTTTTATTTTTTATTAGAAATTCTCTCCATGGAACAAATATACATAGACCATATTTTCTGTGTGAAGTGTAATATAAAATTATTATTAGGTTTATATTAGCCATATTAGACTCCATTAATGAAGTAATTCTCCTTATTATACTGTCAATTATATAAAATATTTTCCATTATTATTTAATTAAAAAAAGTTATGGATTATTTTTCATTTCATTTGACCAGTTGATATTTCCCCAAAGAGCAGGTAATTAAAACTGGGTACTTACAATAAAATTTTTAATCCGAAACCCGCGTAAATATAGCGAACCGACTATATATCAGATATTAGATATCAACATCTTTTTGTCTAAAGGTAACTATAAACGAATATTTTTCTGAAAATATCTACAGAGTGGGCGTATTTGAACCTTGTTTTTCTGACCATCGAGCTCAATTTTTATTTATTGATTCTGAGCATAAAGTTGTTGACACTAATCAAACATTTTAACGGTTTATTACTTCTTTTTTGTTTTTGGTTTACAGAAGCTTAAACGTGCGCTAGCTAGTACAAATATGGACTTTTTCTATGATATTAATAATGATCCTGATTTTTTGACAGGTTTTCTTAACGAAACTTATAACAACTTCATATTAAAGCATTTTCCACTAAAAAAGTACGATAAATTGCTAAAAAAACACCCCTACAATGGTTTAGTAATGAATTAAGGTCTTAGAGATCTAATCTTTCTCTTATCAAACACATTGTAGATGCCACTAAGGATATCGATTTGTTCAAAGTATTTAAACAACAAAAATTTAAATATAATCGGTCATTATATATTGCTAAAAAGGCAGCTTGTTGTAATTTTATTACTAATTCCAATAATGAACCTAGAGACTGCTGGAAAATAGTAAATTTCGAAAGAAATAACACAAGATCCAGTGCGGTACAACCTGATCTACCTCCAAACGAAATAAATCAATTTTTTACTACAATTGCAGAGAATATAATAATATCTATTGCCACTATTAATGTCCTTTTCAATTATAGAAATTATTCTGCTCCGAGCAAATCTTTTTTTTCGTCCCGTTGTGGAAGAAAAGGTCTCTGAGCAAGTCTCTTAGTGATTCTAATTGTAGGGACGTTCACGAAACTAATAGCAAAATTTTAAAAGAAACTTACCAAATAGTTTTAACACCTTTCACTCATCTTATTAATTTACTTCTATCACTCGGAGTATTTTCAGAAGTAACAAAATACTCAAAAGTACTTCCTATTTACAAAAAAAGTGATTCCTCAAAAACTGACAATTACAAACCCATAAGCAGTGTTTCTACTTTTGGGAAACTGATTGAAAAAATTATCAAACATCAATTTTATTCCTATTTTCAGTTAAATAATTACTTTAGCAACTCACAATATGGATTCAAAAGTGTTCGTTCTACTAAGAACGCGGTATTTAATGTTGTGAGCGAGGTGATTTAGGGGCTTGAACGCAGAAATCGCATAGCAATTTCTCTTTGCGATTTGTCAAAAGCTTTTGACTGCGTTTCACACGACATTTTGCTCCACAAATTAAATTACTATGGAATCAGAGGTATCCCTCTGAAGCTTATAACTTATCTATGTGCATAAATTCATATCTCCGTACAAATCCATACAATTCGCAGATGATACGACATACGACAGATAAGGAAAAAATAATGATGATTTAAAAATGTCTCATGAGGAAATTTCTACTAAATCTAGCACATTGTTTATTACAAACAAACTAAAACTTATATATACATCGGTTTAGAACGTCTTTCGACGTTGTCCGATACCTAAACACCATCTCTTCCTATCTTCGCAGTCGTTTGTTGTTAAATTTCTTTCGCTCATGGACTTGTTTACGCCGTGTTGCCATTCTAATCTGGGTCTTCCTCTTTTCCGTTGACCTATCGGTTGCCATTCTATTACTTTTTTGGGGAGTCTTGATGCTGGCATCCGTTGAACATGCCCATACCACCTTAATTGTTTCTTCTCTATATCTTTAGTTATATTTCCTTCTATTCCCATACGTTGTTTTATTACATCATTTCTGATTCAGTCTCGTCTGGAAATACCTAAAGATCTTCTCATTGCATCCATCTCTACTGCTTCTATTCGCTTTTTGTTCTTTTCACTAATTCTCCATGTTTCAGCGCCATAAAGAAGAGTAGTTTTAATCATGGTCTCATATATATTAAATTTCCTTCCTTTCGTTATCTCTTTACTCCACAGTATACTATTGAGACATCCTAAGACTTTCTTTGCTTGAGTGATTCGTTTTTCTATTTCCCGTGTATCAGTTCCTGTATTGTCAAAGGCAACACCCAAGTAGTCATAGCTCTGACAGCAGGAAATATGTTGTCCGTTTTCGAGGTCTATGTTATCTGACTCGTTTCCTATACAAAGATATTTGGTTTTTGTTGTATTGACATTCATTCCCCAGTCGTTATATTCTTCTATCAGTTTTCTTAGCATATACTGCATGTTTTCCCTGTCGGTCGCAGCACTACCTGGTCATCAGCAAACTGGAGTGTATATATACATTCATTGCTAAGCTCTATACCCATCCTATGTACCTTTCTTTTCCATCTTTCCAATGCCGCTGCAACATATATCTTGAATAAGGTTGGTGAGATACAGCATCCCTGTCGCAAGCCTTTTGTAACCAGGAATTCTTCCGTTAGATATTTTCCTGTTTTTATCTGTGCCTTAGAGTCTCTATATAGTTCTTGTACAGCATTTATCAATGTGTGGTTGATGTTAGATCTTTTCAACGCTGTCCACAGTTTTGTTAAGGGGATGTTGTCATATGCTTTTTGCAGGTCTACAAAAGTAATATGAGTTTCTAGATTCTTAGCCGATCTTTTTTCTATTATTTGTTTAAGACGAAATACGTTATCGGTGCACGATCTTCCTGCACGGAACCCGCTTTGTTCTTCCTCTTCATTGTGCTTATATTCTGCCTCGATCATATTTCTCAAAATTCGTCCATACAGTCTGCTCAGGGTGCTGGTTACCGATATGCCTCTATAATTATTACAATTTCTTTTGTCCCCCTTTTTGTGTATTGAGGACATGTATGCTGTATGCTAAACTAAAACTTAACTCTGATAAAACTCAAAATTTGGTTTATATCTGCAAGTAATTTACACAATGATCCAGATAACAAAAATACTATTAAACTATTGGGAATAACCATAGATAATCGACTGAACTGTTCGGCTCATATCTACTGAAGGAAAAACTATTAAGTTCATTATTTGTTATTCGCCAACTACCGGTTTGTCAACTTTGAAACATTAAAAATGACATATTTCCTGTATTTCACTTTCACCCAAACTATGGTGTCATATGGGGCAATTCAACAAATCACTTCAAATTTGTAGAATGCAAAAGAAAGCTGTTTTTAGCAACAGTTAGTTATCTAGAACACTGCCGACCTTTCTTTATCAAATTCAAAATTATGCGGCTACTTACTCTGTTGATATTTCAAGTTCTAACTGAAATTCACAGAAAACGTGCTCATTTAATAAAGCAGTCTGATGTCCACGTTTACAATACTCGAAACTGCCACTACTTACGAACAAATCGCTGTAGATTACGTCTTTCAGATAAAAATGCTCGTGACGTTCTGATCAAGGACGAAATTCAGAATTATGGCAAGAATTAATAAAAATCTTGGGTACTCGAAAAACTCGCACTAGGCCTCCATCCTCAATCAGACATAATGGCCGAAAGGCATAATAGAACTGTCGAATCCATCACTCATAATAGAACTGTTTGTCAATGGAGTTTTCGTTAACTCTAATGTGCCTTAAATATATGTAATAAGAACTCTATTCATATTATGTATAGTGTAAAGCAGTGGTTCCCAACGGGGGCGGTACCGCCCACCGGTGGGCGTTGAAGAGAGATAAGGGGTCTTTTTGGGTCCAAGGAAAATTTGGGGGGCGTTGAGGAACAGCTGCCGCCCCCCTAAAGTAACTCATTGCTTCTTTGCTTCTAACAATCCGAAAATATAAACGAAATGCAATTTTGGTTATGCACCGTGCAATTTTTTATTTATCACTCAGTCCAACACTGCAACAATTTCGACGTTGCAGTCGAACGTAGAACGTTTCAGTTTGGTTAGTATAATTCCACTTCCAGTTGAACCTTTCTGCTTTAAGTGAATTTTGGCTCCTCCTTCGCGCAGCGGCATGGTCAGGCATAACGCGAGATTGTTTCGCTAAAGCAGGGTGGTGAATGTTCTGTGTGTTATTTGCAGAAAGTTGCAGTGCATTTATTAGAAATATATTTTATTTCATAATGGAAAATGGCATAACTGTTGCTACAGATGGTGCTCCGGCAATGGTTAGACGACACCGCGGACTGATAGCATATTTGAAAAAAGCGGTACCAAATATACTCGCCGTGCATTGTGTAATTCACAGACAGCATTTAGTTGCAAAAAATCTTAGTGATCGCCTTCATTGTTCACTACAATATGTAATTACTGCAGTTAACAAGATCAGAAGCAGTGCTTTCAATGATAGATTGTTTAGAAAACTGTGTGGTATTGCTTATTTAACTGA
Source organism: Diabrotica undecimpunctata (assembly GCF_040954645.1). NCBI lineage: Eukaryota > Metazoa > Arthropoda > Insecta > Coleoptera > Chrysomelidae > Diabrotica > Diabrotica undecimpunctata. The sequence continues at coordinate 206,496,751 of NC_092803.1, read as the reverse complement.
TCTATACGATAAATTTAATGAAACAAACCTACAGCCACAAGGTGATAATTTGAATTTGATCAAAGCAAAAGGAACTATTTCCTCGTTCGTGTCAAAACTTAATTTGTATAGGCAAAATTTGGGTCGGAGACAATTTCATCAGTTTCAAAATCTTTCCTCTGTGGAGACAAATGATGAAGACATTCTGGTGTATTTCCAGCACTTGGAAGCACTTCAAGAAGATTTTAGGAATAGATTTCAGGATATCCTTGGTCTGATTATTCCAGATTGGGTGCTAGAACCGTTCTCAAGTTTAGAAACAGCAGAATTATCACTACAGGAGGAATTGATAGAATTGTCAACAAATGAAGAGTTAAAAGTGAAATTTAAAAATGGATATCAAGAATTTTGGCTGCAATGTCAAATTTCAGTATTATATCCAGCTTTATGGGCTGCATTAAAGAAGTTTTTCATTGCCTTTCCTTCATCGTATTTAGCCGAAAGAGGATTTAGCATAGTCAGCAATTTATTAACAAAGAAGAGAAATGGACTGTCCATAGTGGAGCTCGGTGATTTAAGATTGCTGATGACAAGTATGGAACCAAATATTGACAGATTACTATCATTACATCAAGCTCAGCCTTCTCATTAAAAATGTTATATTATTATTATATTGTTTTTTATGATATGTATTTAAGTTAAAGTTTGATCAATACATGAATACTGTATTTTTGAATAAAACATTTTTTTTTTGTTGTTGCTTGGATTAGTTAAGGGGCCGTCGAATCATATTTAAGGTAGCCTTTGACCCAAAAAAGGTAAAACAATTGTGAATGAAAGTGCGTTACTAATTTTAAGAATGGAATAGTTTTTTAAGGGGGGCGTTAAGTATTTTGTTTTTGGAAAAATGGGCGGTAGGCCGAAAAAGGTTGGGAACCACTGGTGTAAAGTGATCCCCACTTCTAAAATAAATTTTTTTTTAATATCATTAAAAGCAAAATTGTTTCCAGTTTGATAATTAATTAACTTCAAAGCATGTCCAAAAGTTTATTGTTTGAGTTTTTAATTTGATTATAATTTCTTAAGTTTAATGCAGAATAAAGTTTTTTTAACCTAGATACTAAGATCATATCAGTCGTCCCAATCAGATACAAAAAAAGGTAGACTGAACATGACAAAGTAGAAAATTCGTAGTGTCCATGATGTTCTATGCGAAATTTTAGAGCAAATTTATCGTACCTGTTGCTATAGAGTTAATAAAACATGTGTTTATAAATATAGAAAGTATCGATCTAAAAGGTACTGGAGCAGGTGCACAATTTGGAAAATTGTTATGTTAAGCTTAACCTACATTACATAGCGCGCGCACGGAGATTTTTAAATCATATTATACAGGTATGCAGGACCGGCTATTTTAAAAATTTACAACGGTACAAGTCTGGAGAAAGAAAATGATTTGAGTTGGTTTGCTCGATCGAGACATTGATTATTATCAATGTTTTCCTTAAAATTTTTTAATTTTTTACAAATATCTAGCATAGATTTCTTAATCGACTCTAATAAGATTCCACAATAATTTTTATTGTGTGTTTTCATCTAATTTGCATTGCATGATCTTCTATAAGTATGTAAATTTCAATTATTAAGTCTTGTGTAGCAGCTTTTAAGTCAATAAATGTATTTTTGATAAAATTTTTATTGGCTGTTTGAAATTTCTTTCTGCTAAGTTCCTTCTTAGAGTTGAAGGAAACAGACCTAGGGGAAGATCTTCAAGCCGTTGGGTAGATCAAACAAAAATACTGATTAACCAAGGGTTACATGAAGCCGAACAACTAGCCCAGGACAGAGAAGGATGGAGAGAAATTGTGCAAAAACTGTAATGGCCTGATGGTGTCACCACATCCCAAAAGGGATTAGGACTGAGGGGGAGAAAGTGCCTTCTAGATAAAAATTGGCGCTTAAATTAAGATGAGCAAAATGCCCTCACTCCCAGATTCCATTTTTTTTTTAAATTTTTTAACGTTATGTGTGATTTAAAAAATAAGACTCAGCTCAATTTTAGGACGCCACCTCGTCATCTTGTCCTCCAAAAACGTCATTTTTTCGTTTTTATTATTTTTCGGATGTTTGCAGTCAAATTAAAGTTTTTAAAAAATTTACGCGCAATTATAAGGCTTTTAAAAACTTGTTTATTTTTGTATAACTTTTTTTTTGAAAATGGCTGCGGGTCTGTAACAGGTCGATAACATATTTCTGTTATTTTACAGATTTTTCTGTAGGGTACACTAACTTCAAAAACTTCAGAAACTATTTTTAGGGGTTTTTGGGGATTTTCTCATTTTATAAACTTCAAAATAGATCACATCAAGGTTTTTTTTATAGGTAATGTATAATTTGAAGTGAATAAGTCAAAAGCACGTTTTTTAAGGTTTTGTAACGTTATAAACGTCACATATTTAGTAATTTATATTTAAATAATTATTTTATTTTAATTTCTTTATTCATTTATTAATTCATTTGCCTTCAGATTCGTTTTTACTATTTTTTATTCAAAAAGTACTTGGCGCCCTCTGTCTTTCTTTTCTTTCTCTTTCTTTCCGGTAGAATAAATATTTACCTACTCTCTCTCTGTCCGGTAGACTAAATATTCTGTTCTATATTGACAGAAAAGCTAATTCCACCATAGGTATACATCCTATGGCATCTGTACTAAGTTCATTTCAATCTTTCACTTATTTTCCGTCAATCAGCTTTTCTGACATATTGGGATATGTTTTTTGTCTATAATTAAAATTTATAAAAGAAGGCAAAAATTGTTATAAGCTTCATTTTATGGTCTGCAGAATTCTCTTGGGATGAGTACTTTCATTGTAATATATATTCTATAATTCTTACAGCATTTTCTACATTACCTCACTTCTTTCGAAAGCACGTTTTTCGATTATGTGCATGTAGAAATCTTAACAGAGTTTACCTAAGTAATAATAATTATATTTCATTTTATCCTTGTCATCTGCTATTTGTTTCATTGAAATTTTGTAAAATGGCAAGGAAGTTAAACCCCTTTTGATGTGTCTCTAATACAAGCTGTTGTTGTATTTTAGTTTATTGGACACACACATACGGAATAACTGCAGCTCTCAGGAGGACCTAATCGTCTAATTGGGATGCCACACAAGCAGCCCATTGATGTCAACGTTGCCATAAGTATCATCCACATTGTATTCATTGTAAAGCATTGGCAGGATTGATTGTTTCTTATTTTTAATAAATATGATTAGTTAAAAATTGTTTTATTTGCTATCAGCTAAGGGTTCATGGTTTGATTCCTTGTTTAAGACAAGATGAACTCACACTTGAGATACTGAGCTAGGCGAAGCATAGACGATAAGCTCCCATGGTTGATTGAGGTATTATTTTTATCATAGTATTTCAATTCTCTTTGGTAGTCTTATCCGTACACATTGGCGCCCACGTTACTTGTTTATTCGAAGAATTGAGCTCGGAATTTTTGGTTTAATGGCAAATATACAAGCTTTAATAAATACTTTTTTTATTTATTTTTATATGTGTTCATATTTTCATTCTTTGCAGTTAATTTTAATATTTCCATACTTTTGACTATTATTAGATTATACATTAATTTTCACATGTTTGGTTAAAAAGTATTACCATTTTATATATTTCAGCATATTTGATTTATATTTTATACTCTGATATTTTTACATATTTTTTTTATGATGGTAGTTACTTTTATATTGATTTAAATCTGTTTTTTAGGGATTAAGGATTTTTTAAGGGATTTTGTGAGTTTTTGAGGGGTTAATCATATTTTTGAGATCGATACAACCTTAACAAAGTTAATGCGTCTTTAAAGTCATGTTGAAAAAATATATAAAATAGAATATTTTCAGGCCTCAAAGAAGCTAAACAACCATAGTTTTGGGAAAAGAATGTTTTTAACGGTTATTCGAAGGATTTTACTGGATTTACCCAAATTTTTTACCTTTCTATATCATTAAACAGCAATGTTTGCGTAAATTTAATAAAATAACATGGGATGATATATTTCGCATATTCAGAGAAGTTAAAGATTTCTTGAAACATGCCAAAAACTCGGTTTTGAAGTGTTTTTGGTGATTTTACTGGATTTTTCATATTTTATCATATTTAAACATTATTAAGCATCCCGTTTCGAAGAAAATTACAAAACATCAGAAATTTTTTTCAGAATAATTGGACGTATCTGCTATCTACGTGGTAATACTACCAAATATGCCTTTTTCGCAATGATTTAGTAAAATCTTTTATCATATTTGAGTTTTTCCCACTTTCTAGCATTAAAATAACATTTATAGCTCATAAAAAATGTGTAGCATAAATATCTTCAGGTTTTAGGTGAGAACAATTTCTTCTGTCTGGCCTGTCAAAAATTTGCAAATATTAGTTGCATTCAGCAAAAGCTTGCTATAGCTCTGATGAAATAAAAGCCATATTTATATTATGGCATTAGAGCACAAATTAGTCAATCTTATCACGTCTGAATAGTCTGAAAACAATTTATTTAATTGTTTAGTTCTTCGCCACCAAAGCAGGTGGCACCTCTGTGCTCGAACCACTGAAAGTAGTAAGACTTTGGAGACATTCGTTAGACTTTTTGGTTTGAATCGAAATTAGCTCGAACGGCTGACGAAGTAGATATACTGAAATAACTGTTATATCGTTCTATTGATTCCGATTCAGAAGTGAAAAGATTGACTAACTTGTGCTCCAATGCCATATTATATGGTTTTTATTATATCAGCCAGGTTCTCTGAAATAACTTATATGTAAGTTATCGTCTTCTTGGATAATTTCAGCTAAATAAGATATGGAGTGGTGTAAAGAAATAAAAAAAAAGAATAACAATAACGAAAAAGAATGTGTTGTTTCAATGGCATTATATGAAAAAACATTAAAAAGAAGTTAAAATTGAATATATATGAAAGTTTATTCTGAAGCAGTTTATTGTATGGATCTGAGAATTAGAGACTAACAGAATGGTATCAAAAAAGATTAGAAACTGTTAAAATAATCAGAAAATTACTCAGCACTTTAAGAAAAAAGATAAGAAGAAATGACACTATTAAGGAAATTAAAGGTATTGAAAAAACAAATATCGATGAAATGAACAAAAAGCAGTTGACAAGGTCTCTTTTTTCTTCTTTTTTTTTCTTGTCCTTCTTCTTGGCTCAAGAGAGACTCGTTAATATCTGGTACTTGATCGTAAGACTTTGTACTATACCTTGTTTTTTTCATTAAACTCCAACAAGTCAACGAAGGCCAACAGTTTCCTTATTGGTAGTTTTGGATCTCTTCTGGTTCAATCCACAGTTGACCAATGAATTCCTGCCTCGTACATGAGCACATTGCCATGTCATAGGATGTCTTCTTCATTCTTCTTCATAGAATCTTCTTTCATTTCGCATTTTTTGCATAATCGTACATTTACCTTACCTAGTTTGTATAGACGTATTTGTAAACAACAAAGTTCAGTTACCATGTTGGTGCCCGTTTTAATTTCTTGTTAATTGGGGTTTGACCAAGAGTTTCTTAATAATATTCTTGATTATTTTATTAGTCTGGATTTGATCTTAAGTGGTTCTTTATTTCTCTTGATGATTTCTATCAGCCACTTCTAAACCTAGTTTTCTTAGCATCTTTGGTGATCCCATAGAATGGTTTTGGGTCTACAATGGTTTTCTCGAGCCTTATTTCGCCAAAAAATCTACTCGTTCATTCATATGCACCCCTTGTTGACCCGGAACCCACATCGAAGACAGTTTATTATCTTTTACCAGGTTGTTGAGGAAATCTTTGCGGTTCCCCACCTCAAGTTTTAATTTGGTGAGTAAGTTCTGTACTGCCAAAATAGCTGCTTGGCTGCCTGTGTAAATGTTGATTCTCTTTGCT